>NC_028360.1:8112821-8235013 GCF_000741045.1 Vigna radiata var. radiata
TTAGTATTATTATTACTAGTGTATTATTATTATTATTTGTATTATTTTTATTATTATTATTTCTATTTTTATTTCTATTATTATTAGTATTAGTAGTATTATTTGTATTATTATTATTACTTTTATTATTATTATTATTATTATTATTATTATTATTCTTATTTTTATTATCATTAGTATTATTCTTATTATTATCACTATTCTTATTATTATTATTAGTATTATTAGTATTATTATTTTTATTATTATTATTAGTATCATTAGTATGATTATTATTAGCATTATTATTTTAATTATTATTAGTATTATTATTATTATTATATTATTATTATTATTATTATTATTAATATATCAATGTTATCAAATTTGAGTAGGAAAGCTTTTTTCCACTAAGTCTCTTGATGCATTTTGTTTCATAAAACACAGAGACTCAACAACCAGTCTGTGTTTTCTTGTTTACTGTTATTATCATCATTATTTGGTACCACACAAGGCTTATATGAGTTTTTGTTATATTTACAAAAACTTTTAAGGTTGATAATACATTTTTTATACATCAACATATTCACATCATATGCATAGATTTGATTGTGCTTGAGCAATATAGAGATACCATGCATCCCATTTTATCTTCAGTACTGCCATTTTAGAGCTTTCTATGGTGTTGACATACAGTAAAATCCTCCACAAGCTTCTATTGAGTATTTGAGTTTAAAGCTTGAGCAAAGATNGAGTTGAAAAACTCTTTGCCGAGTTCTACAAGTGCACTCGTTGCTTATGATGAAGACGGCCATGTTAAAAGGACCNGTAAGAGTTCATTGCAAAACATAACCAACCACCCCATTTTCATTTCCATTAATTTGAATAACATATATTGGTCCTGCCATCAATCTTTACAGGAAATTTATGGAGTGCNGTGGCTCACATCATCACTGCTGTTATTGGGTCTGGCGTTCTATCTCTTGCCTGGAGCACTGCCCAGTTGGGATGGATTGGAGGGCCACTTGTAGTGCTTTTTTGTGCAATCGTCATCTACGTTTTTTCATCCCTCCTTTCTGATTGTTATAGAACTTCTGATTCTGGGAAAANAAACTACTCATACATGGATGCTGTTAGAATCAATCTTGGTGGTGAACTCTCTTTATTCCCTCATACAATAATTGTTTTTAGGGTCTTTATCAATGTTATCATAACTCATAATTGCATTCTTTTATTGGTTCAGGTAAAAGAATGACATGGTTGGCTGGTTTCCTTCAATTTTTGATCTTGTATGGGACTAGTTGTGCTTATGTACTTACTACTGGAAATAGTTTAAGGTACTTCTCATATTAAATGAGGAAATCATTATTCAGTATTTCTGTGAACATGTGATACTAGAGAGAATGTGCTAATGTTTTAGTTTTTGCTGAGTCATTTGAACACTTTGCTAAACATTTCATCATTTGCTCCTCTTGGAGCATAATTTCTTATAATATCCAAGTCACTGACATAATGAAACTTGTTTATTCTACCACGCAGAGCAATTCTGGGAGCAAATTGTTATCACAAGGAAGGGCATCAAGCTCCTTGTGCTTATGGGAGCAATATTTATATGATGATGTTTGGAAGTGTTCAAATTGTAATGTCATTCATTCCAGACCTCCATAACATGGNATGGGTCTCAGTTTTTGCAGCAGTTATGTCCTTTGCATACTCCTTAATTGGACTAGGACTTGGCTTGGCAAAGGTTATAGGTAATTTCTATTGCCAAGCATTTATTGTTGGTTTAATATTTAGCTTATTTTCAATTTCAAGCTTTCTGATGATTCTGAAGAAAGAAAAATAATACTATTCTAAAAAATCTCATGTTTAGTATATCACAAGAATATACANTGCAAANTTANTGATATTTCTTCTCCANACAAACTCCTATAATTTCANTNTGTTATGTCTTNAGCTACACANAGTTCTGATTAGAATATGAACAATGTTATGATATTAAACAGTGATCATAAGAATTTGTACTTGCAGAAAATGGAAGAATTATGGGGAGCATAACAGGAATACCAGCTACTAACAGTGCTAACAAGTTATGGTTAGTCTTCCAAGCACTTGGTGACATTGCTTTTGCTTATCCATATGCTTTGCTCCTTCTTGAGATACAGGTAACTTCGTGTTTTCATCTTCATATTTGATAATAAAATAGGTTGGAAATAAACAAATCTTGTGTCTAAAACAATATTGAATTTTTTTTGAGCAAAGGACACTCTGAAGTCTACTCCACCGGAAAATCAAACCATGAAAAAGGCTTCCATGGTTGCAATCATTGTGACAACATTCTTCTACCTAGCTTGTGGATGCCTTGGATATGGAGCTTTTAGAAATGGTACACCAGGGAACATCTTGACAGGGTTTGGGTTTTATGAGCCTTATTGGCTTGTTGCCTTTGCTAATGCTTGCATTATTCTTCATTATGCTAATGCTTTAATGTCACACTTGTGGTTCTAGCGGNATCAATTCANGGAATCATTAGTNAGAAACTTTAGTTTTCATATCATTAAGCACTTTTCATTGAATGATTTTAATTCATAAATGTTATTTATTCTTCATCAGAATTTGTATTTGCATACTTATGTTCATAAATCAATTTCACCTATTTCTATAACATGCCGAGCAATTGTATTTTGAGCTTGACTGTCCATAATAATATGAAATTATATAATTTAAATAAATATGACAATGTTACTATTTTAAATAATTTAGATACTCATTAAATATTTAGAAGATAATGTTATGTTGACTACTAATAAATTTATACTATTTCCGAGTCTAGTATATTTATATTGTTATCTTAAATTTTGTTTGGTTCCAAGTACATGGTGTTTGTATCAGAGGCTACTGAGAAATCTCTTTCCAAATTCAAAAACACATGATTACTATAATTGAAATTTCAGAAAAATTAAACTTAGATAACCCTTTAGATGCAAAATGTTTCTCATCTTCATTTTTTAATTTTTTAGACATTTTTAAAGGTAAAAGGAAAATCCAAAAAATATTTCAATTACCAATTAAAAAATGAAAAGATTAATTATTATTTCTCATATTATTTAGTTTGTTCTGATTCAAATGACTGGAACAAGAAGATGGGCGAATTAGCGAGAGTGTTGGTTCTGGAATCTAAAAGTCTTGGATTAAAACCGTAAATATCAATCCAACTGTAATTGATTTGATTGGCATGGTTATAGATAGATGTACATGATGTATAGGTCAAAATTAACCTGTGAAATAGTAAATTAGTTGATTTATATAAATGAAGTTTGAAGAAATTTATTTGCTTAAATTTCTATAAAAATAGATTTATTTGAAAAGAAGTATATTAATAAATTAAGATGTTTGGTATATTATCGAGAAAAGACCTATTCATATATTAATGAAAAGATATTTATAGTGCATCATTAATCTTATTTTTAAAAGTTGACCTTAACTCGTATGGAATATTGAACTTTTTTGACTTTATTAAAGTAAAAGTAACTGAATCTTATAATAAATATGAAAAACGAAATTGATTGGTTGCATATGTATAATAGTAAAATAAAAGCAATTCCAGTTTAAAACATTTCAGCTACCTAAGCACCGCAAAATTTATGTAGTTATGTGATGATGAATTAATGAATTAAGGATAATTCTCACAAATGGTTAGGATAATTTCACTTCACTTTTCTTTTGTATTATGATTAAAGAATTTTTTTGTCGTCAATTGCAGGTTTGTTCCAACTAAAAGACTCTCTCAAATCAAAGCATCAAAGAACTCATATGATCCATTGATAAAAAAAAAAAAAAAAACCGTATTATACATGAGAAAGTGCCAAAGAATGTTTATATGAAAATTAATGTTGTAAGAAAGATGACAAGTGTCACATTCGTGAGTGTGAGAGCCAAAGATGAGAAAAACAAACCAATACTATGGTCCACGTTTGTAGATAATGTTGCCACCAAAACATGCTTCTACATATTTCCGTAATGATACAGAACAAACACAAAATACTTTGCAGATAAATAATACAACAATCAAAGTCACCAATCAAGGATGAAAAGGAGAACAAATTTACAATTTAGTATAATTTAAACAAAAAAAAACATAATTTTATCTATCTACAATAAATTAAACTTCAAATGGAAAAATATCTTTTTGTTCATTATAAAAGTTAAATTGTCTATTTTGTTAAAAGTAGAAGGAAATAACGTAAAAGGAAGAAAAAAAAAACTCTTTCGTCGTGAAAATAAAAAAATATTTTAATTGAGATTTAAATGATAATATTAGAAAATATTTAAAAATACAATAATGCTAGTAATATTTCATTTAATAATATAAAAGTATTAAATAAAACATTATAAATTTTTTGATAATGTAAAAATATATAACATATTAATATATATCGTTGAAAATTATATATGAAATTTATCTCTTTTATGTTGTAGTAGGTCTTCAATTTATAATAGACTAAAATGCACTCTTCAATTTATAATAGACTAAAATGCACTGAATCTAAAATACAAATAAGAAATAATAATAAACTAATTAAAGATAAAAGATAAATATAAAATAAAAATAATATATCTAATACTTTTCTTTAAGCTAGTTCATATAAATCGTATCTACCAAACTTGTTACTAGTTTAATCCATAAAGAGTTAGTGAAAATATTTGTTGCTCTATGTAAATCTCTTCTTACAAATCGTCGTTGAGGAATGCATTTTTGACATCTAGTGAATAAAGAAATCATTGTTGAAAAATCGTCACGACTATAAATAAACTAAAAAAACCATTTTTTCCATGGGAGAAAAAGCGTATATGGATGGGTCAGACGCAATTATGATAAAAAGAAGGTCAAAAGAGATAACCGTAGAAGAAGTCATGGATAAACAGGAGAAAAAAAACCATAAAAATCCAAGATTCTTCAATCAAGACACCTGAAAAAGGAAAAAGAGCAACTTCGATGTTCTGAATAATTGCCAGAGAGGGGACGGGATGTGCCACAATGCACAATCAACTTGAAAGAAGAGAATGAGCGACCTTGACACTCTGAATTGCTAGTACATGCCACCATGCACGATGGAAAAGGGAGTAAATCCAACAGTTCAAAAAGTACTAAAAGTGCATAAAAGTTCCGATGAAGGCGTCATTGATAGTATGGTGGTCACCTGGCTGAGACAATCAAAACCATGTTATCGCTGCTTGAAACTAGAACTCTCCAATAATGACAACGATAAACAATGGTGTCACCTGCAATGATAGACGATAGGGTCGATGGCGACAACAAATAGTATCACCACTGGCAGCAATGGATGTAGTAGCAGAAGTAACAAAAATTCTTTATTCTGAATTTCACTATATTGTATTTTTTCTAATTGAAGTCAGTTCCAATAGAGGTGTCAAAACTAACCTATGGCCCTAGAGCCAGCTCCAACCCACTGTTGAAAAAGCCCTATTTTAAGAAACCCCCAAGTAAGGGGCAAGAAAAAAGCCCCAACCCCTAAAACTCCCTCTCAAGTGGGTTAGGGTAGGGTTAAAGTGGGTTTAGCTCCACTCTAAAACTTAATTAAATTTTAACTCCACTCTAAAACTTTAATTAAATTTTAGAAATAATATAATTTATATATACATAATTTATTGTAATTTTACTCTCTCTCTCCCTCTCTTTCTCTCATATTATATTATAAATATTATATATTATATTATATTAAATCTTATTATTATAATAATAAATATATCTTTCTAACGTTTGAATTTTATTGTTATAATATTANTATTATATTATTATAAACAAGTTGTCAATTAATTATATATATAAACTTTGTCAAAACAATATTTTTCCACAAAATAACATTTGTTAGTTTTGAGACCGTTGGTGTACGTTTTATATTATTTTAAATACTAACGCAGTGTTTTTTTTTAAATGAATACGTTTGAAAAATAGAAAAGTAAAAATAATTATTTTCCATAAACTAAAATTAGCTTAAACGTTATTATCTTATTAAATATATATTTTAATTAAAATTATTATCTTATTAAATATATATTTTAATTAAAATTATTATCTTATTAATTTATGTTGGTAATATTTTGTAAATTAAACGTTATTAATTATTTAATTATTTCTAAAACTTACTATTTTGATAAACTAAAAAATTATTTTTAACATAAAATTATTTATAAAATTAATAAAAATTATTTATATTCATTTTTATAATTATGATTTTATTTTTTCTTTCAAAAAAAACTCAAGCACACATATATTTTAATTAAAACAATTTATAGTCATTATTGAATCAAAATTAATATTAAATAATCATATATTTTAAACATATCTCTTTTTTTAGTTTCCAATTCTGGATGCATACAATATCTCTTTTTTTACTCTCATTGGACATATTTGTTTTCAAATATGCAATAATTATAGTAGGCAAAATTACTTTCCGAGTAAATCAACTTACTATGCCTGATTAGAGAGCATCTAAAATAAACACTGCCACCAATCTTCACATTCAAGTTTTTTTGACAATCATTCTTTACTGTTTGTGATTCTAGCTGCTATATAAGTTGATAACTTTTTTCTCTTATTGAGTTTGTGTGCTTCATAATTTAAATTTTTCAAGTTATAACACTTAATATAAGTGTTTCTTTTATCTGTAAAAATGCAATTTATTGTTGAATATTTAGTTTTTTTTATAAAAAAGAAAGCTTATGGGTTGGCCCTGACCCACAGGGCTTTGGGGCTTTTTAGCCCTGGAGACTTATTCAATAAAGGACTTTTTTGGCCCTATAGGCTTTTTTGGTCCCAACCCACATGGGTTAGGACCAGGGCCTATTATAGAGGCCTATTTGACAGATCAACTTCCACATCTATAGAAAACCTGTGTTATTAATCTGATTATATATTAACTTAATCGAATAATGAGATACATTATGAAGTATTTTCTTTGTTTTAAATAATTATGTTATTATAGCAATCTATAGATATTTCGAGCATTTTCAAAATAGTTTGCACATCATCAAAAACTTATCACCAAATTGTATGTTTTCCTTACAACAATAATGAAATTAATTTTATATTTTAATTATCATTATCATCATTATTTATATTTGTAAAACATATTATAGATCAAAATTTCCTACTCTATTAAAACAAACCTACCCTCTCTTTTGATAGGAGATATTGATGGGATAACAAATAATTGACCAAATAAACACGATATATATTATAATAAAAATATAATATGTTACAATATGTAAAATAAGTAAAATACTTGTTATATTTTAGAATAATTAAAATGATTATATATAATTATATATATATATATATATAATTATATATAAATTTAAAAATAAATTAAATTTAAAAAATCAGTTAAATTTAAATAAAAGGAGAATTCTTTTATATATAAGTATAGAGGTAAAGATAAAAATATATTTATAAAAATTCATTGTAAAATAAATTAATTTTATAATTTTAATATACATATTTTTTATTAAAAATAATTATAAAATTTAAAGGTTAAAATGAGTAACAGATTAAAAAAATCAGATATAAGGTTGTTACAAAATCAATTCTTAAGTAAATATCTAAGAGATACTTACGAGATAAACTATCTCTTCTAAATTCTAGTGACTTATATATAGAAATAAATTTGAGAGATACTACTATGAAAGAAAAAATTGAGGATACTATTGTGAAAGAAGATTGAGATTTTGTTATCTCTTCCAAATTAAAGTTATCTTTCTATCAGTCTTATCTCCCTCTTGATTGATGAAAAACTTATTCATAATTATTATTGCCATTAAACACACATACATGCATAGGGAGATCTTGGTATCTAGTTCAGTGAACTACAGGTATTTCTCTTATAATTTTATGTTTCAGCCGTTTTCGTTATGTGAATGCAAAACTTTTCTTCATGAAGAATGGTTGAAATTGTGACTATAGGGTATATGACATGTTTTCTGTGTAAAAGTATGTGTTTCTCAACCATTTTCTTCAAACTGTGTTCTCTTCAGATAACTTTTTGAACAAAAATATTAAAACTTTTTTTTTCATGTCTTTTCATGGAATGATAATGGTCTCAGTAAATTTTTATTTCATGCATGTCTTTGTCTTTATTGAATTATTCACTCTCGTAATAATTTAATTTCAAGCAATTCTGATTTGTACGCCCTTTCCTTTATATCAGTTTTGATTCTCCGTAATAAGAAACTCCAACTTCTTTTTCAAATCTGCATCTTTGTTGAGTCTACAAGATTAAATTTCTGAGTTTTTTTAGGTTATTATTATTAACATATTAATATTATCAAATTTGAGTAGGACCCCTTTTTCCACTATGTCTCTTGATGCATTTTGTTTCATACAACATAGAGACACAACAACCCGTCTGTGTTTTCTGGTTTACTATTATATATTATCATCACATCACATGCTTTCACATTCATTTGACACCTATCATAAGAATAAAATAAAATGGTTATAAAGTTTTGTATTTTTTCAAAAAGAAAGAGAATAAAAAATAAGTAAGAACAGTGTCAAAAACCTAAAATATTTAGGTGTGTTAAAAAATTATTTCTCATTATCATCATTATTTTTTACTGCACAATGCTTATATGAGTTTTTGTTATAGAATAATAGTTATAGAATAATAGTATGATGACATATTTGACACATAATATAAAGTATAAGGGTGAAATAATAGTGTAAATTTCTGTATTTTTTCTTAAGAAAAAGGAGAGTAAAAAGTAAGGAAAGATAACCTCAAATTAATCTAAAGATGTGGCAAAGGATATTTTTCTTTGTTATATTCACAAAAACTTTTAAGGTTTACAATACATTTTTTATACATCAACATATTCAAATCATATGCATCACATTTTATCTTCAGTACTGCCATTTTAACTTTCATGGTGTTATAACATGCAGTAAACTCCTCCACAAGCTTCTATTGAATATTTGAGTTTAAAGCTTGAGCAAAGATGGAGGTGAAAAACTCTTTGCCGAGTATTACAAGTGAACTCGTTGCTTATGATGAAGACGGCCATGTTAAAAGGACTGGTAAGAGTTCATTGCAACATAACCAACCACCCCATTTTCATTTCCATTAATTTGAATAACTGCCATCAATCTTTACAGGAAATTTATGGAGTGCTGTGGCTCACATCATCACTGCTGTTATTGGATCTGGTGTTCTATCTCTTGCATGGAGCACTGCCCAGTTGGGATGGATTGGAGGGCCANTTGTAGTGCTTTGTTTTGCAATCGTCACCTATGTTTCTTCATCCCTCCTTTCTGATTGTTATAGAACTTCTGATTNTGGGAAAAGAAACTACTCATACATGGATGCTGTTAGAGTCAATCTTGGTACTGAATTCTCTTTTATTCTCTCATGCAATAATTGTTTTTAGGCTCTTTATCATTGTTATCATAACTCATAATTGCATTCTTTTATTGGTTCAGGTAAAAGAAGGACATGGTTGGCTGGTTTCCTTCAATTTTTGACCTGTTATGGGACTAGTTGTGCTTATGTACTCACTACTGCAAATAGTTTAAGGTACTTCTCATATTAAATGAGGAAATCACTAACATGTGATACTAGAGAGAATGTGCTAATGTTTTCATCATCTGCTCCTCTTGGAGCATAATCATCTTGTAATATCCAAGTCTCTGTCATAATGAAACTTGCTTATTCCACCATGCAGAGCAATTCTGAAAGCAAATTGTTATCACAAGGAAGGGCATCAAGCTCCTTGTGCTTATGGGGGCAATACTTATATGATGATGTTTGGAATTGTTCAAATTGTAATGTCATTCATACCAGACCTCCATAACATGGTATGGGTCTCAGTTTGTGCAGCAGTTATGTCCTTTGCATACTCCTTCATTGGACTAGGACTTGGCTTGGCAAAGGTTATAGGTAATTAATTTCACTTGCAATGCATTTATTGTTGGTTTAATATTTAGCTTATTTTCAATTTCAAGCTTTCTGATGATTCTGAAGAAAGAAAAATAATACTATTCTAAAAAATCTCATGTTTAGTATATCACAAGAATATACATTGCAAAATTAATGATATTTCTTCTCCACACAAACTCCTATAATTTCACTCTGTTATGTCTTTAGCTACACAAAGTTCTGATTAGAATATGAACAATGTTATGATATTAAACAGTGATCATAAGAATTTGTACTTGCAGAAAATGGAAGAATTATGGGGAGCATAACAGGAATACCAGCTACTAACAGTGCTAACAAGTTATGGTTAGTCTTCCAAGCACTTGGTGACATTGCTTTTGCTTATCCATATGCTTTGCTCCTTCTTGAGATACAGGTAACTTCGTGTTTTCATCTTCATATTTGATGATAAAAGAGGTTGGAAATAAACAAATCTTGTGTCTAAAAAAGTATTGAATTTTTTGAGTAAAGGACACTCTGAAGTCTACTCCACCAGAAAATCAAACCATAAAAAAGGCTTCCATGGTTGCAATCATTGTGACAACATTCTTCTACCTAGCTTGTGGATGCCTTGGATANGGAGCTTTTGGAAATGGTACACCAGGGAACATCTTGACAGGGTTTGGGTTTTATGAGCCTTATTGGCTTGTTGCCTTTGCTAATGCTTGCATTATTCTTCATTTGGTGGGAGGATATCAGGTACTTCTTCTACTATAACCTATCATTGTTGATTTTCCATTACACTAAATCCATGGTTTATGACTTGTGATAAGAGGTTCTTGTGTATTTGTTTAATGTTAAAACACTAATCTTGTTTTCTTTACAACTGATAAAGATGTAAATAAGAAAACCAAGCAGTTATATTATAATGAAGTAACTTCACTCAGCTATATGATATGATTTTATTTACCACTAAAATTTCATTTGGAAACCATGAAGTTTGAAAAACTATATATTTCCATGATCTGATATGAAGTTATCCTGTATATATAAGGAGAATCCAATTCACAAAGCCATTTCATAGAACACTAGCTAGTTGGAACTTGGCACATACAACTGTTTGATTAATAAATTTCTCATTTCATCACTTCATATAATAATTAATATCTCAACTTTTGAATATGTTTTTTCACTGTCTTTACATGTTAACTTAACCATTTAATATGTTTTGTTGATGTTTGTGATGTTTCATCAGATGTACAGTCAACCAATATATACTACTGCTGATAGATGGTGGTCAAAAAAATTTCAGGAGAGTGAGTTTGCAAACAAGAGTTACATAATAAAATTGCCTTTAATCCCTTGTTATGAGCTGAAGCTATTTAGGTTGTGTTTTAGAACAGTGTATGTGATTTCAACCGTTGGGATTGCAATTCTGTTTCCTTACTTCAACCAAGTTCTGGGAGTGTTAGGAGCTATAAACTTCTGGCCATTGGCTGTATATTTTCCNGTGGAAATCTACTTGCAACAAAAGCAAATTGGAGCTTGGACCAAACAATGGATTCTTCTTAGGATCTTTAGCTTTGTTTGCTTTAATGTCACACTTGTGGGTCTCGTGGGATCAATTCAAGGAATCATTAGTCAGAAACTTTAGTTTTCATATCATTAAACACTTTTCATTGAATGATTTTAATTAATAAATGTTATTCATTCTTCATGACAATTTGTATAGATTAAATTAAATAAATATGACAATGTTATTATTTTAAATAATTTAGATACACATTAAATATTTAGAAGATAATAATGTTATGTTGACTACTAATTAATTTATACTATTTATATTTTAAGACGAGTTTAGTATATTTATATTGTTATCTTGAGTTTTGCTTGGGTTATGTATGCGTGTCGTAGTGAAATTCTTCAATTGATTTGTTTTTTGTTTGGTTCCAAGTACATGGTGTTTGATCAGAGGGTACTGAAAAATCTCTTTCCAAGTTCAAAAACACATGATTACTATAATTGAAAATTTCAGAAAAATTAAACTTAGATAACCCTTTAGATGCAAAATGTTTCTCATCTTCCTTTTTCAATTTTTTTAGACATTTTTTAAAGGTAAAACGAAATTCCAAAAAATATTTCAATTGTCAATTAAAAAAATGAAAAGATAAATTATTATTTCTAATATTATTTAGTTTGTTTTGATACATCCAATAAAACCTACAAATAATTTTAAATATATTTTACTCCTTTAGTTCTTTTAAAAACTTTTTAAGAATAAAAAATTATAACAAAGTTTTAAATTTTAACGGATAAAACTTAAATATAATAACTGAGATTAATAATATTATCTCAACTTATTTACTTAAGACGAATAATTTTATAAATAAAAGGTTTAAATATTGAAACATGATATGATTATAGGAAGCTCTTATAAACAATCATGCATGACATCTCCTATCATACCAAAACATTTGGCACATGGAAAAATCAATGATTGATTTGAAGTGTATATCAGAAAGTGTCAAAGAATGTTTATATGAAAGATGACAAGTGTGACATGGTTGAGTGGGAGAGCGAAAGATGAGAAAAACAAACCAATGACTACGGTCCACATTTGTAGATAATGATGCCACCAAAACATGCTTCTACATATTTCCATAACAATACAGAACAAACACAAATTACTTTGCAGATAAATAATAGAATAATCAAAGTCACCAATCAAGATGAAAAGGAGAACAAATTTATAATTTAGTTGACTTTAAAAATAATACATAAATTTTTATCAATCTACAATAAATTAAACTTCAAATAGAAAAATGTCTTTGTGTTCACTATTCAAGTTAAATTGTCTATTTTGTTAAAAGTGAAAGGAAATAAGGTAAAAGGAAGAAAAAAAAAATCTCTCTTCGATATCTTAATGAAAATAAAAAATATTTTAATTGAGATTTAAATGATAATATTAGAAGATATTTAAAAATACAATAATGATATTAATATTTCATTTAATAATATAAAAATATTAAATAAAACATTATAAATTTTGATAATTAAAAATATATAAAATGTTAATACATTTATCTATTATAATAATTATAATAACATATTGTATGTATATATCAACTCAAATTACAATAGTTGTTCAAAAGGAAGAAACTCCACTTAGATAAAATTACGCAACTATGTCTTCATGTTATCGTCTTCCACCAAAGACATGTTAACACCTAACTCATATTCTCTGCTTATAGAGAGATAATCATTGCAACAAAATACAACACATAAAGAAACGAAAGAGGATAGCTAGTATACAAAAAAAAAAATAACATAATACATTTAGATATATAATATATTTATATCAATCATTTATGAATTTCATTAATTCAAATAAACACACAATGCAGTTAACACTAGACTCAATTATCTAGATACATGTTTTGACATAGGACTTCATGGTAGGCGTGCACATGTAGTAGTATTTATGCTTTACAAAGCNATAAACAAGGAGCTATCACACTATTGTTCATAAGGTTAGTCTCTTTCGCACATANGACCAAATAGTCCAGTGGTTAGGACTTCTTGTCATTCTTTCCCCCCACCATTAATCTCTATATGAGTTGAACTGTTGGTAGAATAACAAGATACCTACTTTCTGAACTCTCATATGTTACAACATACACTATACATAAAATTTCTCCTTAAAATACCTCACACGTATATATAATCTTCGTAGATTCATTAAAATGATTTTACTTTTCAAATGCTCATATAAAGACCCCTTTTAGCACCTTGAAAAATTGACATAATCCTATTTTTTGTTTTTCTTTATAAAAATAAAGAACAATTAAAATAACCTAAAATTTAGGTTTTAATAGTCTTTTTCTTTTGGCTTAATAGCACTANTGGTCTTTATTTTCATCAGGTTTGTTCGAAATGGTTCTAATTTTTTTTCTGTTCAATGTTGTCCTAAAGAATGTAATTTATGTTCAATTTAGCCCTTTTTGCAGACGACATTTAAATCGTTAACGGAACACTATCCAGCTGTGCAATCAATGACATATCACCCTTGACACGTCATCATCATCTCCTACCTCCAGAAACCATAATTTTCCTTACTCATAAACCCTAGCCACCACCTAACCCTAACATCGCTGCCACGGTCACAACCAGCCACCTTCTTCACACCTCCATCATCTTCTCCATCCAGCAACCACCCAAAAACACCACCCATGGCCACCTACCAACACCTTCATTGGCGTCACTCGTGCATCCAACAACAACTACCCTAGAACTTATTATCGCGAATCAAATGAACTCAAGACGAAAAAACAAATTCATGGAAAAAGATCAAGAAAGGACCAACCCTAATTGTGATCACCAGAACCAACATCCTTCCAAAGAACAAATCAGATACATACATTAGTACAAAAACAGCGTANAACGTCGAATATTTTTGGTCTTTCACGTTGAATTCAAGAACGACGTCATATCAGGAGACGTTAAATTAACGTCGAATTTTTAAATTCGACGTTAACTTAACATTGAATTTTGTCAATATACGACGTTAATTTAACGTCGAATTTTGTCAATATACGACATTAGTCAATTTGTTTTTATTTTTTTTTAATTAATTGTGATCCTTTTTTTCAACTCTACGAGACCTGAAAAGCAAAAAAACAACAAATTTCAGTTTTTGGTATTTTATAAAGCATGAACTATGAACAGTAATATAGGATTAATCAAAGAACAATAACAAACAACAAAGAAGTTCAATCAAATAACAAAGAAGTTCAATCAAACAACAAAGAAGTTCAATCAAACAATAACAACAAACAAGTTCAACCAAACAACAACAAACAAGTTATCAACAAATAAGTTCTTTAAAACGAAAACCAAAATGAAAACTAACCTTTAAAAGGTGGGTTCATCGGAATAAAGTGTTCCCACCAATGAGAGAGAAANCAGAATGCACCTATGAAGGACAAGAACACGAAAATAATCAGTGAAAACAAACAAAAATCATACCTAAAGTAGTTAATTAATANGTATTTGTATCAAATGAAAGAAAGATTACATGTGATGGTTGTCAAACTTAGTTCGAAAAAGTTTGAGCAGAGAAAAGGGTATCGCGCCCTAAGATAAAGTTAATGAATTTTTAATCTCCCGCTCAAATATTTTTGAATTCACTAACTTTTAACGTCTAACGCTGGGACATTGGATGTTTTATTTCTTTTTACATCGAATTACAATTCTAAATAACGTTTAATAATTGTATTTATTTACAAAAATGCTAACGGTCATTTTTAACGTTACCTATTGAGTAGTTTGACGTTAAACGTGTGACGTTATACGTTGTTTTTGCACTAGTGATACTCCAAAAGAAAATTCCAAGTTCAGAAACCCTAACATTCCCAATATGAACCCTCATTCCCCACTTCGCAAAACCCAAACCTACAGGTAAGAACAAAATTGCTAACCACTCGCAAAACATAGAAGAACCAAGAATTCTCCAAATCAATTTTGAAACAAAAATTATGTATTCCAATTTACAAAAACCAGATAACATAACAAAAACCCCCAAATCGAAACCCTCAATCGCGAATCCTATTGTTGCGAAACCGCTTGAGAACGATGGGCTTCTGGCATCGCGACTTCGTTAAAGATTGAACCTTCGCGGAGGTGCTATCGCGACTTTGTCTGGTTCTCGTTTCTGCGAAACTCCGACAAACCCACTATGGTCAGTTGGACCATCACAAGCTTCAGTTTTCCTTTGATGGCACAGGCATAAGGAAGCCTTTCCCCCTTGCATTTAGAAACCCTAATTTTTTGGATGGGAAAGGGGCTGACACGTGGTAATCCCTCATTGGTTGTGTCATGTTTGAGTCAAGGCAGGTCACTAGTTAAATGACATGGCATTCACTATTGCATAGTTGGACAATGCGTCGTTAATGATTTAAATGCCATCTGCAAAAAGAACTAAATTAAACAAACATTACATTATTTAGGACAATATTGAACAAAGAAAAACTATGACCAAATCGAATAAACCTGACGAAAATAGGAACCATCAATTATATTAAGCTTTTTTTTTTTTACCGACAAGAATACTGTTTTTTTCTTTTCCTTATTGAACATTATTTTTTTATCATCGTTTTCTTTGAAGTTGTGGGAAAGAATGTACTTTCCTACCAAGGTGAAAAACAGTCAAGATCATAATTTTATGAACAAAGAATTTCTGTCGTTACATCAAACACAATTGTAAAAAAAAAAAAAGGGTCAAAATGAAAGGTATACTAATGGAAAAGGATTAACCATTATAACAAAAATATTTAAAATAGTTAATATTTGAAATAAAATTTAAACAGTGGTTTATTAATAAAAAGACCCACTTTTGATAAGTATTTAATAGCATGATTATAGTTCTCATAAAAATTGAGTATCCTTTTTATTTTTATATTTTTTATAATTAAAAAATTCTCTGACCATCAAAGTTAATGTATTTTCAGTCAATATTTTAAAGATAATTAATGAATAAGTAATTATGATTGTTAAATAAAAGTCAACATTTTAAAATACAACATTATATTAATAATAAATTAGATTTAAAATTACAGATATATATATATATATATATATGCACAACCAAAGTACAGTAAAACTACAAATTTGATAAAAACCACTCCCTCACGAAAATATTTTTCCCTAAAATATGTTGACGCTATCTTTCATTGATTAAATAAGGCCACAAAATTATAAATTATACTTTTAACCATTTTTTAAATTTAAGTTTATTTAACAAAATTTCTCATAAACTTAAAATATTTTTTTTCTTCCATTCCAATCAACTTTCTTAATTGGCAACTTTAAATTATCCATTTTATGTACCAGGTGAGTTATAAATGTTGTTTACTCTCCGAAATTTGGGTCTTATAAGATCGTCTTCTTCTTCATCATCTTCATTCACCCTTTCATATGTGATTTTCACATACTTGGTATTGTCATTCGAGTTCTCTCCCTAAAAAATCATGCTTTCTCAAGGCTTTTCCTTCAGGTCAACCCAATTCCATTCACTATTTTTATTTACTTAGACATCTTGACTTACTAGAAGTTTGCCTAAGATCGAGTTGTCTAACTTGTAAGCTTTTGCCTGTTCATCATAGCCATTGCTTTTGTCATCAAGTTCCATTCTGAGTTGACTTTGGGTCATGTCCATAAGCTATGCTTTCGAAAACTTTAAAATATTTGACACTTGGCTTTTTTCCATTGCATGCTTCATATGGTGTCATTCCATCCAACTTCGAATGTGGGCACCTGTTTTGTACACACACATATATCACATTGCACAACCTCAGCCCAAAACTCTTTTGGCATATTTTTCCCTTTAAGAATGGTTTGAACCATATCAAGAATAGTCATATTCTTCCTCTCTCCAACACCATTTTGTTGTGGTGAATATAGAGCTTTAAGAAAATGCCTTATCCCCTACTCTTCACAATAATCCTTAAACTTTGCTAATGTGAATTCACCTCCTGTCAAATCTTAATGCTTTTGTTAGATCTTAATGCTTTAATTTTCTTGTTAGTTTCCTTTTCCATCATCAGTCTCAACATCTTAAATGCTCTTCTGACTTTCTTGTAAAAAATACATCCAAGTTTTTCTAGAGAAATCATCTATAAATGAGATGAAATACCTTTTACCATTGAATGAGTTAGGAGTAATAGGTCAACATAGGTCGGTGTGTACCAATTCGAGTTGCTCTTTTATCTTGTACATGGCCGAGTTTGAAAACTTCGTTCTTGACTGTTTTTCGAGCACGAATTATTCACAAAATTTCTTCTCAAATTCTATACTGGGTAATCCTAGTACTAATTCTCTCCTAGAGCTCGGCCAAGCTTCCAAAGTTAAGGTGTCCAAACCGAGAGTGTCATATCATTCTTTCATGTCCAACTTCAAATACCTCTCCTGCAAAATCTGCAACTCCAGTTTAAATATTCAATTTCTCTTCATTCTTACCTTGGCTAAGAGATGATCATTTCCTTCAAATATAATACCTAGTCCTTTATTAAAATTGAGTTACCTTTTTCCAACAACTTAGCAATTGTCGTAATGGATCTTTTTTGACAATTGTAGCACACTCATTCTGTTAACTATCTTTGTCATCTCTCTCACAAAATACTCACTTTTTCCCTCATTGTGTTTAACTCTCCTCTCTCTCCTTTTTTTAAATCAACTCTAATACCACTTTGTTAAAAATCACTCACGCACGAAAAATATTTTTGTTTAAAGTATATTGTGTTACCTTTCATTAAATAAATAAAACCATTAAAATAGCCATACGAAATAGAATAAAAATATTACCTACAAAAATATTAAAAAAAAAATTATATGAAACTAATAAAATAAAAAATTACACTTTTAACTTTTTTTTTTAAATTCAAAATACGGTTTTAAGTCATATATTTAATATAGTTTTAGATTTAATTTGTCATTATCATGTGGATAAGGAAAAACTCAAAATAACTACAAAACAAGAAAGTGATGAATTGTGGTCATGGTTACCGAAAACAAAGGGAAAACCCTAAAAATGTGTATGAAAAAAAAAAGAAAAAAAAATCACTCTCACTATATAACACGTTATTTGGACACTTCCACAAGTAATTCAGAATTTGGATTTGTACGTGGACAAAGGCCGTTTCATGTCATTGATCTCATTCACCCGCAAACCAAACCAGATTCAACGATCGCTACTGATTCTTACAGTTTTTCGATAAACAACTACTTCTTGGAGTGAACAACAAAGAACTGTTTAATCCAGCCATTGGGTTTAGGCCATCTGATCAAGAACAATGCAAGATCGAGAAGGTTCAGCAACTGACAGCTCCCCATTGTTGGAAACTCAGTATGCAAACGATCATCATGTTGAAAGAACTGGTTTCTCCTCCTCTCTTCTTCTTATTCTCTCATCTTAATCATCGAATGACAATCTTTTTTATTTGATTGTGATTAGCAAGAACGTCCTTCATCAATAAGAGATTAACGAATTTACTGAATTTTGTTTCCAAAGTGGTATTTCTAGAATTAATGATTTCTAACTGTTTGACTGATTGCTCCTGTAAAGTATGATGGGAAATTGAAAATGCAAGAAGATTGAATTTTCGAATGTATGTGTGAATGATGAAACAGGAACAGTGTGGACTGCAGTGGCACACATAGTGACAGGAGTGATAGGGTCAGGAGTGTTGTCATTGGCATGGAGCATTGCACAGCTTGGTTGGATTGGAGGGCCTCTCACAATCATTTTCTTTGCCTGCATCACTCTTCTTTCTTCTTTCCTTCTCAGCAACACCTACCGTGGTCCAGACCCTGAACTTGGCCCTCATAGGAGCTCCTCATACCTTGATGCTGTTAACCTCCATAAGGGTAATCTTCAATACTTTGCTTTTACCATTTTTTTTTTCTCTTTCTGCTGCTGTTTGTTGTTTTCTTGCTTGGCAACAGATGAAAATTGGAAAAAGTGAAGTAGTTCTGTTGTGTCACGGAAACTACAAATCTTTTTATTTTGTTGGGTTGAGATTCAGATCACAACTTCACCCTTTTGAATGCTTCCACATCTTTCTCGTTACCCTTTCTTCATAAGCCACATCAAACCACATAAATAATAAGAGAGAGAAATGCGAATCTTTAAATAAATCAATTAATAAATTGTGTTTGGTAAGTGTTTGATATTTTTATCGGATTCATATATGTGACTTCTCCAGAATTCTCTTAGTTACCCGAGAAATTTAATAAATTTGGAATGATTGAGATTCAAATTGTTTTTATATGACTTTTTTTTTATTTTTTTAAGTGATTGGTTTTAGCTATTATTAAGTGCAAAAACAAATTTAAAATATATCTCAAAATTGAATTTATGAAAATTAAGGTTAATTAGTTTTAAATATTTACATTTTTACCTTAATTTTAATAGATAGCAGAGTAACGGTGGAAAGAGATACAAAATGAGAGAAGTCACATCAAAATGTAGATATTATTTTTTAACAACATAAAATTATATGAAAATTTTAAATTCTTTTTTTTTTCAAATTTGAAATTTACAATTTAAAATAATTGAAATTGATATAATTCTTTTAAATTTTTTTTTATGTTTTATTCAAATAATATTTTTTAGTAAAAAATATTTTAAAATTTCTAATAATTAAATTCCTTTTATAATTTATCATTCAAATATCTTAAAATTCTTAATCTTGAAGGTGATATTCCTTCTATTGATAAATTAAATTATAAAATTTTACCCTATAATATATTTTATTATTTAAGCATTTCTTTTATTTTTTTTATATTTTTCAGAGTATATTAGTGAATTCTGAGCTTTTATATCCAGTAATTCTTTAATAATACAAGGACTAGAGATAGTTATTCCATGTTGGTATGATGAATTTTTTAAGGTTATACTGTATTTTATTTATTTTTCTATAAATAAATATGTTACCTTTTCAACCATCAGGAACTGTTGATATCAAGTTAAAAAATCAAGAGAATAATTGGATACAATTAACCTTCACTAATTTAATATTGAGAAACATCACTTCTTTTACTATTTTGATCAAATATGCTAGCAAGTTTGGAAGATCATCTTGAGCTGATGCTGAATGGATGGTTACGTTACAGGAGAAGGGAATAGCCGTTTCTGTGGTGTTTTTGTGAACGTGAGCTTATATGGTTTTGGAATTGCTTATGTCATTACTGCTGCTATCAGTATGAGGTGTGTTCACTAACTTATCAATGGTTTCTCTCTGTTTTTTTTTTTCATTTCCTTCTCCTTGATTTCTCCTACTTGTTGCAAACAAGATTTATTTCTAACATGTACTCCCCCAAGAAAACATGAGGGTGTTCCCAAAATATCACTATACCAATATTGCTAAATAGCAACTTGATTAGTTTGATTGCTGTGTGTGATTGCAGAGCAATCCAAATATCAAACTGTTCCTATGGCAACGAGGATGAAGGAAAATGTGGATTTGATGGTGCATATTTGATGCTTATTTTTGGGGCTATCCAAGTTGTTCTCTCTCAGACGCCCAACTTCCACAATATTCAGTGGTTGTCAATTGTAGCAGCAATTACATCCTTTTTTTATGCTTTCGTAGGAATGTGGCTTTCTGCTGGAAAAATCACGGGTATGTTCATCACTATGAGCATGAGTGACATGACATGTTCATGGACAGTTGTTTGAAAGTATATAATTGAACCATTTTGTTTTGATTTTCTGGCAATCATTTGATCAGAAAATGGACATGCTGAGGGTACTATTAGTGGAATCCCTACTTCTAGTGGAGTTGATAAAGTATGGCTGGTTGCTCAAGCGCTTGGTGACATAGCATTCTCGTATCCATTCTCTGTAATTCTTATAGAAATACAGGTATGTATCTCTAAGATAATCAGAAAGTGTAACTTTACCACAACTTTTTGGGAAAGCTTTAACAATTATAAGGTTAATATAACTTGGTACAATTCTTGAAGGATACTTTGAGGTCGCCTCCACCAGAACACATAACGATGAAGAGGGCGTCAACAATATCTGTGATTATCACAACATTTTTCTACCTGTGTTGTGGGTGTTTAGGATATGCAGCCTTTGGTAATGAAACACCAGGAAACCTTTTAACAGGGTTTACATCTAATGCACAGCATTGGCTTGTAGACTTTGCGAATGCTTGTATAGTGATTCACCTGGTTGGTGCATATCAGGTACATGTATAATCTTACAGATATCTTATCTTCATGGTCAATGTGGCATTTGTTTTATATGTTGTTCTGGTGCAGGTGTATAGCCAGCCACTTTTTGCCAATGTTGAGAATTGGCTCCGTTTCAAGTTCCCAGACAGTGAATTTGTGAATCACGTATACTTGTTGAAACTCCCATTGCTGCCAGCTTTCCAACTAAGTTTTCTGAGGCTTTCTTTCAGAACTGCATATGTTGCATCAACAACTGTGATTGCAATGCTCTTTCCCTACTTCAATCAGATTTTGGGAGTTTTGGCCGGAATAATCTATTATCCATTGTCCATATATTTTCCGGTGGAAATGTACTTGAGTCTGAGCAATATTGAGCCATGGACGTCAAAGTGGATCATGCTCAGGGGTTTTAGCACCGTTGGCTTTGTGGTGGGATTGTTCACTCTCGTTGGATCCATTGAAGGGATAGTATCTGCAAAACTAAAATGAGGAGCTTTCAGCGGAATTGAGAAAATAGATTGTGGTTGCATTTTTGTGTTGAAAATCAACTTTAATCAGCATAAGGAATTCAGCATGGAAAATTGATGAATTCAAGGTTCTGCGTCTCTTCCTGTTAAGACGTGTTGTAGTAAACAAGTGTAATTGAGTTGCAGAATTGCATTTTTTTTTCTTCGGAAACTAGTTAGTTTCATCTGTAATACTTTAGTTAAGAAGCAATTTTTTTGTCATCGAATAAAAAGGTTGAGCAGGTTCTGTACCTGAACTGCATTATACTTCCAGATGTCTATTTTAGGCTGTTTTTTTTTTTCTTATTTAAAAACCAAGATTTCACTAAACTAACAGTAAATGAGGACATAATGACAATATCATTAATTGGATGAGCAGCACTTCATAAATATCATTATGATGTTCAGTAAAAAGATAAATAGAATTTGATAAAGGTTGTAGAAGAGAAAAAGAAAAAGTGAAATAATTTTTTTAATGAATTGAAATTAATTTACACAAATTTAAATAAATAAAAAAATAGATGAAAAGGTTTTTACAAAGTAATTTATACATAATTTAATTTATGAAAAAAGTTTATTTTATTTTGTAAAGTGTTTGGAAGAAGCTCCTTTTAAGATCCTAATTATCCATGATGTTGTGCTCTTGTGAAAACGAAGAAAAGTAGAGATGGAGTTTCCAGGGTGTCTTCTGCTGCTTGATGATGAAAGAATGAAATGGCAGATGTGGAGCTTGACATAAGTAACTGTGAAGAAAGATGAGGAGGTTTTGTGTGATGAAAGCACAAACCTACCCAACAGGTGCATTAAGCACACAAACAATGAGCAAAGCAGTCAACAACGAAAGAGAAAGAGAAAGAGAGAAAGAGAGAGATGTTGACCAAGCATCTTGCGGGTGAGCTACCTACCTTCCCCTCACACGCTCAATGGCGTTGAAATTCTTTAACAAAATCATGCGCCTTTGATGCCTTTATGCCATGCAATTCCAATTGGCACCCCTTATATATTAAGAATAAGAAGCCTACCAGAAAAACAAAAACCAACTCAAACAAATATTCCACGTCTTCCCTTTTGGCCTCAAAGAATTCAAAGACGGGTAGAGAGAATTCACAACTTGTGTTGAAAGAAAGAAAAGACAATTATAGAAATTTCTTTTGAAAAGCAAAAATAATAGAGACATGGGGCGTATTCCATGCTGTGAGAAGGACAACGTGAAAAGAGGACAGTGGACACCTGAGGAAGATCACAAACTCTCCTCCTACATTGCTCAACATGGCACTCGCAACTGGCGTCTCATTCCCAAGAATGCTGGTTACTCTATCTCCACTCTATTTATCTTTATATCACTCCTATCATCTTATATATTAAAATACTATTCTTCATTTAAATAGGTCTCCAGAGATGTGGGAAGAGCTGCAGGCTAAGGTGGACTAATTACCTTCGTCCTGATCTCAAACATGGCCAATTCTCGGATTCAGAAGAGCAAACCATTGTCAAGCTTCATTCAGTTTTCGGTAACAGGTGCATTCAGCGTTGTCATATATTTAAGTCATTGTTAATAGCATAGGTGATTGATTATTAATTATCTTTATGTAATTGTTCCCTAATGGATTTTCAGATGGTCACTGATAGCAGCCCAGCTGCCAGGACGCACTGACAATGATGTCAAAAACCACTGGAACACCAAGCTAAAAAAGAAACTGTCAGGTATGGGTATAGACCCTGTAACCCACAAGCCATTTTCCCATCTAATGGCCGAAATTGCTACCACATTGGCACCTCCACAGGCAGCTCACTTGGCTGAAGCAGCCCTTGGCTGTTTCAAAGATGAAGTGCTCCACCTTCTTACCAAGAAGCCAATTAACTTCCATGGCCAGCATTCCGCTGCAGCACTGGGGAATAACTTCACTGATTACATTAATTGTAAGTCAGATGAAAAGGACGCAACTGTTGAGAAGATCAAGTTTGACCTATCCAAGGCCATGCAACAAGAATCTGAAATGATGCCTTCAAATAAACCTTGGGACTCCACCGCAAATACATCTGCAAGTTTTGTGATGCCATATAGTGTTTTCCCTACAATATCTGGTTATCAGTTCTCCCCGTCATCTTTCGGCAATAAAGGGGATGCATCTCCATGGAGCCAAAGTGTATGCACTGGAAGCACATGCACAGCCATGGATCGGCAGAGCCAATTGCATGAAAAACTTGAAGAGGAAAATGGTGATGATTCTGAGGCCACGAAGGAAATTCGAAATCTATCCAATATATTCAACTCAGATTGTGTCGTGTGGGATCTACCAGCCGATGATTTAATTAACCCCATGGTTTAAAAAAATTACAGTGCAGACGAAAGTTAGAAGCTCAACTTTTGAGATTAGATTAAGGAATAAATTTCTTAAAAAGAATATCAATGGTACAAAATGTAAATAAAAACTATTTTACAACTATCAATGCAGCCAATACACAAAAAATGAAAAACATACTTTCCTAACTATTATTTTCAGTACTCTCTCCCAAATAGCATCTTTGTATTTTTAATCAAGCAAAATACGATGACGAAGACGATGTGTCTGCCAGAATCTGTGAATATGGAGAGAAAATTAGCAAAAAGAACCAAACGAAGAAACAAAAAACCAAAAGTAATAATCAAAATTTTAAACCACATAATATGTTTAGATTTTCTACAGATAACTACCTCAAGTTGCTCTTCAGTAAATAATTCTTTCTGAACATTCCATGTATCAGCATGGGTCCGCCTGAACTCTGCAACAGCTTTAGTAACTGTAGATTTGACAGGGGATGGCTCCCCACTAAAGCGGGCCAGTAGTGTAACATGTTCAGGCAACCAACTGAAAGAAAGTAGTTAATGCTGTCAGATAATTACAAGTAACGGAATCAATAGACGCCTTCCTTTGTGCCCAAAACAAAAATAAATTCATGTCTTATAAATCTAGTACAGAGATGAACAGAAATGCTTATAGCTCAAAATATACTAGTAAAATTTGTTTATGATTGCACAAAAAGTTTATATTAGATTATGACCGTAAGACTACCATTTAAGTCATTCATACTTGTAACAATATAGGACCATCACATTTTTGAGGTTTGATATTGCTCCTTTTATGTACTCATAAATGAATTCAAATTTCCATCTTATGCAGAAATTGAAGACAACATTACCAAAATATTGCATGAGCCAGGGATTTCACATTATGAACAAATAAGCTTTTGATTTTTCAAAAAAAAAAAAATCAACCAAAAAAAACATTAACCTACAACAGGATCAAAAGTCTTATCCCATTAGGATTTTGATGTAATGCTAACTTTTTACAAATATCTCGTAAGTGGACTCTACTGAATCATTACAAGCATTCGAAATTACCAATGTAAATCATATGCCAAGGATGACAGGACAAACCTGGGCATGTCATATGGAGCAGATAATACAGAAGCAACCAAAGCGAGTACAGCACCATGAACAGATGCTATTGTTGAACCAGAACGAGCATTTCTGTATTTGGAAAATGTTCCCCACTTTAACAAACTTGGCATGTCAGAGCTAATAAAAAACACGAATTTGCTAGACGACAAACAAAAAAAAGTGTTCGTAAATCCATCTTGTAATACCTATGGCCTACAGTTACATAAAATGTTTTCAAAGACAATATCTGCAAGCACATCATGACTTCTTTTTTCATGAATACATAATATCCTAGTGGTAGACAATCAAGCTTATCGTTCACATGGAGAAACTGATAGGAACTTAATTTATTAATTAATTAATAAGGAAAATTCTATAGAAGAGAGTTCTGATTAAAAAGAAAAAATGCAGTATACAGAAAAGCTACGACTAAAAGAATCGAAATCCGATAAGAAAACCTTCTCTTCCCAAAACTACCAAACTGCAAAGCAACCTCTCATTTCCCTGCTCTTCCCTTGTAGCCCGCCATACATCGTCTAACATAAGCACAGGGCTTCCCGTTGCAAAATATGCAAGTTTGTCATAGCCTATGCAATCTCTCTTTGTCCTTTACCAATATTGGAGTGCGTAATATAGAAACCTATAATATTTAGCATTAATGGTATTTTAATTATATCTCTAGTTTTATGGGACTAAAACCACTACCCTTGATGTTGCAATTACGGCAACCTCCAAACAGGCCAGAACTAAGGCAGATCAGGGATGACAATGCAGAATGGATGATGATGTTATTAAATTCAAAGAAATGAACAAGAATGTAGGCTTTTCTTTGAGGTCCATTTCTGTACAAAAGTAACTAAACTTCCGAAGAACAAGAGGCGAAAAATAACCTTGACTTTCTTCTTTTATGTACAGTATTTGCCTCATTATATGCTCTATCACGGAAATCTGTAGCCAGGTCTTCATCTCCACCCTTCATTAAGCCTGCTAAAACGGCTGCAGCATGTTCTCTTACCTGGTGAAAAGATTAAGACTGAATGTAAATGGCAACCATCACTAATAAATGGCTTCCCAAAAATATACGTTGATATGGATTGTCTGCAAAAGGAAAACACTATTGGGAACTACAAATAAGCATTATAAGGTATATCATGCTTTCCTCTACAGGAAAATCACAGCCTCCCATGTATTGCGATTTAGGTCCTGTCCACAACTCATTTTTTGAAGGCACGACAGGTACCTTACTACTAAAAACTGCAGTGTTGACTAAGGTAAAAAGAGTGTAATGATAACATGTTCTGTAAAGCACAAGCATCGCAAGTTAAATTACCCAAATTTCTTATTTTTAAATTTAAAAGATGAAAATAGTATTCCGCATTTCCATCCAAATAACTTCTAAGAAAGAACTTGCCTCAATTTGATTGTCTACTAGTAACTTCTCAACAGTTCCCCAAATTTCTTGCTTTTTTGAACTTGAGAGAATAAAAGTGTGCCTGTTAAAAAAGGAACAAAAAATTTATTTGCTTCAGAACAAACAAAAGTGTGAAATCAATGAGAATATAATAATCAGTGTAAAAACTCTGTTAAGTACGTGTTCCGGATACTAAAAAACATGGATGCAAATACAATAACTGTAGAGAAAATATTATCTCATGAAGCTACATACGTATAACAAGGCATTCGTAGCCATTTAGAGTATGTTATGCCAAAGCAAACCTGACACAAGATCATCGTACCTGTACATGAAGGTCCGCAGATATGTCAATGTAGCAGATCTAGTCCGCCAGTTGGAATCATTGGCAGCAGAGAGAATCACAGATACAGCCTTCTGAAGGTGAGGTTCCCAAACGATCATCCATTTAAGCAATTCAAATGCTGCCTTGGCTAGTGTTGACAAATCCTTATTTGATGTTTCCTTCAAAAGAAAATAAAATTATTCAGAAGTGAGATAACTGATACTTTCCCTACTTGAATGATCATAGATCCAAATAGAACAGTATACGAAAATCACATTTTTTACACTTATATTTAATAGAAATGCTCCACAGGGAAAAGAATGTGAAAAGTGTCGCCTTCATTAAGTCTTCCAATAATAAGCAATCAGAAATTGATACTTTATGTCTGTTTTATTCATCACTAAACTTGTGTTACCATAAAATTACACCTCAATTGAAGTGTCCTTAGATGAAAGGATTCACAAGTATTCGTTCAGTAGCCTCAAAATATTAAGAGTTGCAGGAACATATATTACTGTTTAAAACATTGGAAGAACAAGAACCTTGGAGGTATGTTAACACCAATGAAAAACCAAGTCAACATTATCAACCTAAAATTAATTCCTGGAAAAAGATAGATACCCAAAAGTTTGGAGTTGCTAAAGAATCAAGTGCAAAAATCTCAAGAAAATTAAAAGCATACACAAAAAACCAAACAAATTGTCAAAAAGAAGCATAAACCAATGAAAATCACATGATAAGAAATCAGATAAGTTACAATGAAGTCAAAGTAAAAGTTCAAATAATAATAGTCAATATATAGCTCAAACCTGCAAGCAAATCACAGGATACAAAAGCCCCACAAGCACATCACGTAGATACGAGGATCTCCCTGACTTCAAGGATGAGATGATGAAGTAGAGTAGCTACATATGTTTGGAATGGTAAATAATTAGCAATAATTCAAAGTAAAAGCAAAATCTAAACTGTCATTTCATTGGTACCGTTTCCATCCATTTCATGTCATCTTGTGAATCACCATCCACATGCCCATTTTGAGAACCTCCATCTACAGTATTCACTACTTTATCCGACTGGGTAGCAATCTGAATGTTCACAACTGCTTCAGCTGCTCGGTCTGTAAGAAACTGAACCCAGTTTTCATCTTGCATCAAACTATCAACATTGTCACTTCTCCCATCCTGATGACTCGAATGGTAAAGCCTAATGTTAGAGCACAATACAGAAAGGGTAACCCCTAGAGCCTCCCTCACCTGTTGCATAGACAAATTGAAATAGGTCAGAACCGGAAAAATTAAGAAACCTGTTTCAACTTGCATATTCATATTACTTAACCCAAAAAAAGTACACCATACACCATTTATTTGCACCACTATGGCATTATCCTAATGTAAAAACAAGGATGTGTTGAGAAGAAAATGGAGATCATATATCTTCATATACAGCCAGACCGCACTTAAGTTAAGAAATTGACAGACTGTTTTGACAAATTTCTTGCAAAGATTTCCATTTTTTGTCTAAAAGACCTTATGAAATAGCTTAATGTGAGGACTATAGGTTAATTTAAAATATTGAACTGTTACTCAACAACAACTAATTCAAGATGAAAGCTTTTCAAACTTAAAGCACCATTACATTAATATGTCCATGAAATACATCACATTAATCAGTCATAATGTTATAAGTGCTGCCTAAGGTTCAGTAGTGTTTTAAACTATTGAATGACCATCTAACATAAATTTTAAACCTAATGCTTTTCTTGATTACGAAAATCATTCAGATAGTTTATTAATATATCAAGCATAGTCAGTCCATGGTTTTGTAGTTTTATTTCCTGACTCCAATTGGCTGGCAATAAATAGGAGGGAAGATAACAGATAAGTAGTATAGGAAGGGAAATATTCAATTTATGACTTATTGAACATATGAGATCAGAGAAGACACTTACTTGGGCTGATGAGTGGTGCATATTTCCAAGAACTTCCTTCAGAAGTGTATTGTGGAGCTGAATTTCAGATACTGGCATTTTCTGTGGGGATATTTCTATAAGTGCAGCTGCCAGAAAAGCATATCGCTTTGTTGTTACAGTGGTAGCTACTGTTGGGGGTAAAGATGTCATCAAAGAATCCAGAATTTTTTGTCTCAGAAGAGGAACTCTTGTTCCATACTTCCCTTTACCAGTGACTGCATACCGTATACAAGATGCCCACTCTGAAACTGATTCAACAGATTGGGTTAAAATGACATTCTTCAACTGAGGCATCAGCCAACTTTCCCATGTTCCTGATAAACCATCAATATCAGAATGTAGCACACCCGCCAATGCTTCAGCAGCCACACATTGTTTAGACCTCTCCTTAGCAGTTGTAAACTCATCTACTGCACCTTTAAGAGCCAACACAACAGGCATGCCACATTCTTGTACAAGTCGTTTAAAAATACGTGCAAAACTTGAGTAGAATGTATCACTTCCTAAAAAGGAGATCCAACTTGGTGTACGTGGCCATGAAGCCGAAAATTCAAAATAAAAACGAGTTATGGATTTGTCTGCTAAGCTTTGGAAACTCGAATCTCCCTGACTTCCTCTTGAAGCAGTTTCAGTATCAGTTATTATATGAACATGAGAAAGACTAGTCAGTGTCTCATTGAAGAAACCCTCTTCCTGAAAAGTTTGAGTTAAAGTTCCTTCAAGGGATGATTTGACATGGTCTTGCAAATCCTCAAATTCAGCTGATTTCACACTAAGAGAAGACTTATATGGCGATTCCTTTAATAGTGTATTCAAAGCTGAAATTGCAAGTATCCTTGTCTGAGGAAGTTGACTTTTCAAATTCTTCAGAAAGTGTCCTACATGAGCAACGGCATGAATAACATAAACACACTGAACAAAATCCAAGCAGTAATACTGACTTGGAATGTGCAAAAGGAAAGTTCAATAAAATAAAATACAAAGATCAAAAAAGCAAAGAAAAAGTTATACAAACCAGCAGTTTCACTCAGAATTTTAGATGATGAATTTGGATGGTTCCGAGATGCCAAAGCCAGAAGAAGCAGAACTCTGTTAGCCATCAAATTATACCTGATAAAGGTAACTATTAAATCAATGTTTTAAATATGCAAGAATCTAAACTTGTTAAAAACCTGCTAGGCAGCATGTAAACTATAACAAATAAATAAGAAATAGCAGGGAGACAGAATCCAAATATGCATGAACAACTCATCTATCATTAGTTTCATGATTTTCGAGCTAAATGGTTCACATTTACCTCCAATGCAAGCCAGTAGAATCAAAACTCATTGAACCAATCTGAGAAACCAAATCTGAAAACCCCAGTCCACCAGTTTGATTTTCTTTGTCTGAGATCCTGAAAAAGCTTCTAGACACTCCAGAAAATTGAATGTTGTACTTCACAAAAAGCTGTTGAAACCATGGAAATGTTGAATAATCTATAGCACATATGGAACTGTGATAACCCGATGCAAGATAACTTTACCTCATTAATTGCTTTCTGAGCTTTCAAGGATTCATGATGAGAACTTCAAAAGGAAACCACGAAACTATTATTCTCTAATGTTACACACCACAAACAAAATTGATCCAGAACAGTAAACAGAAAATGGAATTACCTTGAAAGAATTGCCAAGATAAATGAAGAAAATGACTTTGGATCCTGAAATCAAAGAAAATAATGAGACATAAAAGAATTAACCATCCAGAAAAACAATTTTAAGAACATCATCTTTGACGATCACCGTTGTCAGATGTTTGAGAACAGTTTGTGAGGCAAGGACTGAACAAGAACCCAAGACTGCATATTCCTCGGCATTGAGATCCTGCAAGTTTTTCGTAAGAGTGATAACACATTTTGAAATCAAAGATGGCCATCTCTTAATCAGCTTCACTAGAGATTTTCCTGCAAGCCTGGATTATATGAGAAATTTCCATCAGGTGTAGAGAAGTACTGTGCCAGTATTAAGAAAGCATGTTACACAATTGAATGAGATACTGTTTTAAGTTATAATTTTACAATTACACTTTATTTTTTTGTATAGGTAAAATAGGTGAGAAATTGAGAGAAAAATCAAAATATAAGGCAGGTTAAAAATTCAAGCTTTTTCTTTGTTTAAAGTTTGAACTAATTTCCTTCTTCTATTTTTTTCCTCCTTCAAAAAACATGGGATTTTTTGTTTGTTCATTGAATATGGCTAATCTAACTACTGAGATTAGAATTTACATACATACATGTGTGTGTGTGTGTGTCAAATCACATGCTAAGGCTAGAAAATAGAACATATAAAACATTTATGTTTCAGTCAGCCAAGGGTTTCTCACTAACAGGCGAACAGTTTCATAGCTATGCAGCGAGAGAGTCAGCAAATCATCCATCAAAATAGTCACATGATCAGATGGGCAGAAATTCCCACTTGTACGGTAAAGATGATAGGATGCTTGCGAAGACCTCCAGGTACTGTGCATAAATGCCTTGTCGATAAGTGCCCACCTTGGTCTGGAAAGACAACAAGAATCAGAGATTTATTAAAATGGTCTTGGAACACTGCTCCTGTAATCAAGAAAGATGAGTTGTCTACCAATACCTTTTCTTTCCTTTAGAATGAGATGATACAATGAAATTAATGGGTGGTTCTATTATGGCAGCAGATTCTAATTTCCAAGCCTGTCTATGACTAGACCACTCATCAAATTCCAAACTCCCTGCGGAAAAAAGGGGAATGAAACAAAATTAGCTAGTGCATATACAAACTATACAGAGTAATATTTGAAAACTTATTCAGACACAGAAGTTGGTACCATAGTTTCCTAAAGCATCAATGATGCGAATAATCAGTATCAACAGAATGCTGTCATCTGATTTTTTCTCCAGGACATATCTATTAATCCAAAAAAAAAAATAAAATTATCAGGATTTGTGAACAGCAACATAAGTTAAAGAAACAATGTACAGCAGCATAACATAATCCTTACTTGCAGGCTATATGTATAATCTCAGCAGCTTTTTCTCTCAGAGCAGTACTGCCAACAGTACAACCTGTTGCCCCAGCAATTAAAAACAGATTGCTTGAATCTTCACTCGTTCCATTTCTAGAGTTTGGAACAAAGTCAGGCAAACATGAAAAAAGTCCTTGCAATGTTGATTCAATACGTAGAAGAGTCACTTTCAAGTGCTCTTTCTCATCCCCTGTGTTACAAATCACATTCAATATATAACAGTTAAAATTTGCATTAAACTAGTAAGGACTTCCTTCATGCAACACTACCATCCCAATATGTCTGCATCATGATCACCAGATTTTAACCATGTCATGTCAAAAGGGAACTCAAATAATTTATCTTGCTAAGGATGACGAGGTAAAGTATAAACTACTTTTTTTATCAGCAAGAAATTATAAACTACTTTTTTTATCAGCAAGACATTATAAACTACTTGAGACATGGGTATTTCTCATACCTTGGTCTGCATGGATTTTAGACTGGCATATTTTCAACAGATCATCCAAAGCTGACTGGAAGTGAATGTCTATTAGCTCATTTGCAAAATGAATTTCTTCATCACATGGAATATGCCATTTTGGGATAAAACTTTCCTCAGTGGAAAAACCTTTTGTGCTAATCCATTCTTCAAGGGCAACAGCATCAGGGTGACTAAGAACACACCTATACAATAAAAAATTTAACATTTGAATTTCCAGAGAAAGATATAAAACCAGAGAATGAGGGCAGAAAAAACTAAATAAAGATAGTCAAACACTAATATATGCATACTTATACTGATCAATTGGATAATAATGAATCTGACTTCCTAGAAGAGACCGAAGAAGATGATCAGCAGCCCCATTAACCTATCATTTGAAGTAACAATCAAATAGATTAGGAACCAATGGAAACTCCACTATCAACCACAAAAATTCATGTTTATTTGTAACATAATCAACCTATTTGAAGAAAAATATAAGCATGGAAATAAAAAGACCTTCCAAGATGGTGAGTCAAAAGCAAAGAAGACAGCTTCTTTGAATTGAGCCTTGTAGCGAAGGAGTGCTGGACCTCCATATGTGATGCAAACTGACAATATCTTAAGTTGATAGTCAATTGCAGCCTCAAGAGCTGGTGAAATTGTGGACCTAACCTGAAAAAAAGTGTTAGCTTTCAAGAAAATCCAGAAGCAGCATAGCAGTAAAATATAATCACAGGACCAAGAAAGGTGCCTTGGATGAAGCAGAAGCATCAAAAGTTCCTCCTCCTCCAAATCCAGTGCGTGGTGTTCCTTTCAAAGAAGATATCACAGAAAGTAATATTGGCTCAACAAGTTGACTAACTGCTTCTTCTGGGTTCGAGTGAACACAGGCACAACAGAGCAGTCCAACCTCTGCAACAGCACCAGGAAGAATATTTGTCTTCACAAAGTTGGAAATTTTCTTCAGAGCCTATTGACATATCAGTGAAGTGCAAGACAATATATTAGCCAGGAAATTGAAGTAACTATTAAGTATTTTAAACTGAAAGTAATACCTGATTATACAGTGAATTAGAAAGCCTCCCAAACAGAATTTCAAGCACACAGAAGTAGTATGGACCATCATCAACTAGGAAAGTTCCTGTTGTTGCTGATGACTGCAGACCTTCATTTCTAATGTACCAGAAACCAGTTACACAATTATAAAGCAATATAACATAAAAAAATCCAGTTAAACATGGTTTTCAAATAATGTTAGCATTAAACTGAGGGGACCTAGCACTGTCACTTACATAACACTGCTGGGTTCCAAGTGTTGAAGTAAGGAAAACAGACGGCATAAGAACTCATCCAGCCACTCTGAAAAGCGGACCATAGGCATAAATGATAGGTCATCAATTTTATCATCCAATAAAGCCAACTGCATTTACAAGGTAGATAACGTTATGATTATAAGAAGTTATTTATTCAATATGTCTAAAAGTTGAAAGCTTACGTTTGAAAATATGGAACCAATTAATTGCATGGTAGCCAAGGTTTTTGGAGGGTCATTAGCATCCATGCCAAGTAATGCATTAGATAATGAAACCCCCACAAGATCAACACCAAGATCAACTGGCTTCGTGGAGCAAGCTGATACAGATGTATAAAACAGAGAACGCCCAACAAATGCCACTGACATAACTGCAATTTTCAACTGGTGGGTGGCAGTCATCTGACTAGGCACAATGATTTTGGTCAGAAAAACAAGGCAATCTTATCAAATATATCAATTATAGATCAAAAGTAATATATCATACAATCTGGATAGGCTAAAACAACTTGATCAGGAAGAGAAACTAATCCAATCAAATATATCACTTACACATTGACAAGACTATATCATAACCTTGGGAGACATTCTATCAAGAAAAAATATTATTCTTTCCATGACATTGATCGGACATAGCTACTTAATTTTAACATAAAATTTATGAAGCATTACTAACCGTCTCAAGGGCCATATGGAACCGAGATGCCACAAATGGCAGAACCAATGAGGGTTCTACATAGGACAGAATAGAAGTGGCTGCAGCAACTGTCTCAGAGAGATGTTCATTCTTGCTGTATTGACCACGGTCAATTAACTTAAGCACTGAATTAACAAAGAAAACCCTCTCTGATTCCCCAAGATGCTGTTCACTGGGTCTTCTATTATTTGTGCTCCTGTCATACAAAACCACTTCAGTTGCAGAAAACAAACACATAAAAAAGTATATGACAATTTATAATTGATTCTTACAACTGTTCATTCTGTAGACGCTTTTGAAATTGAAACACCAAATGAAACAAAAGCCGCTCCAAGGAGTAGGTCCATCGGCCCCCGTTTGAGGGATGATAATATCTACAATAATAAAGACCAGCAAAAAATTAAGTAAACAACAGAATTAAAGAGAAAGCAAGCTTAGTTAAGTTAAGCAGTGTATTTGGAGCAATAAGTGAGTAAACAAACTGTTCCAAAATGTTGATCAATTTTTCAAAGTGCTGCTGTGATGGACTGCCAGGTTTTAGTAAATATACCTGCAGTTGCAATTAAAAAAAAATTACTAAACTAAAATTAAGAAATCAGAACACAGTTCCGATATTAGAATCTAACAGAAGTAATAACAACATATTTGCTTACTATTGATTTGGAGATTGCCTTTGTAGGAGTAGAAGTTTTATTAGAGAACAAGAACCTAGTGTTTCTTGGGACATCTAGAGAAAAGGGGTATGAACCACTTCCATTTGCAACAGGTACCTATGATTTACAAGAATGGGTTGATCACAAATTACTAAACAAATTGTGAATCTCATAAGGAAATGAATGCAAATATAGATCAATTGGTTCTGAGGTAATACAATTTACAGAAAACACAGCAGGGAAAAACAAGGGTGTATCAATAGATCAAATAATCATAATGGAGTAGCCAAAGGATGCCCTATTTACTTCATACAGGAATTGAAAATGCATTAGCTAGTTTCCCTGGCAGAATAAGGACTTCAAAACAAGAGCTAAAAGTTACACTTCGATGCTGCTTGGGCATTTGATGTGGATGATAGACGGCCACCCTGAGATGCCTGTCTCTTTCTAGGGCAGAATCCAATCTGCTGACACTCTGAAGTATGTTGCTTGGTTGAGTGCTAAGGCATAATAATACAGAAACTTAGCCTTGGCAGCTACTGAAGTCATTTTGGTTCAATCTCTTCTTGTGAGCTCTAGGTTACTACCAGAACCCCTATTATCTATTGAGACAATCCGAGTGGTGTGGCTCCAAGTCACAGTCATGTGCCTCACTCTTGGACACTGAGCACACACAATTAGATATTTTCTTTTCCCTGAAGAAGGTGCTGATAAATCTCTCACTCTTGACCATGTTCCTGCTTAAGAACAAGTTGCTGACATTCTCACCTAGTCTTCTTCTAAAGAGGCTCAGTTCTAGAATCTAAGAGCCAAACTCAAGAGTTCTCAGCTGCTCGGCTCTCCCCTAAATTTGCAGAGGGGGAGAGAGTATATATGATTGTATATTAGCTTGAGTATTTTAGCTTCTGTTGTAAGCAATAGATTAGCCTCTGCCAGATGTAGTTAGTTATGCCAGTTGCAGTTTATTATCCTAGCTATCAATTATGTCAGGGTCTGTTTGGTCAAACTTCTCCATAAAGACTTCCAGAAGAGAAAAATAAGAGGAAAAAAATGAAATAAATTTCTCCAAAAGTTACTATTAGTTCACGCACAAATTAAAAAATAAAAATTTAGAGAGAGTTCCTACAAATATGCATTAGGTGGGGGAGCCTCAACGCTTTAAGTAACAATCAAGTAGTTTATTCTACTCAATGTGGAACTCCTGACAATCTCAGTAGCAAAAAAACAAGGTTATCAATATTAATTTAAAAAGGAAAGAGGACAGGAATATAAAGAGATTTAAGCTTTAGAATAAACAAGTCTTGAGAGAGATAAAATGTATCTATTTCCTAATAATTTTCAGTTAATATATGCCTGATGCTAAAACATTTAATCAAAGTGTAAATAAAATCAACCTTGCCAGAAGAACGAAAAAACATCTAATCAAACATTCCCAAAAGAATTTACACACTCACCTCAAACATATTCAAGTATCTAGCAAAAAGCAAAGGCAAGAAGCAGTCCCAGTCAACATTGTGGTAATTTTTTACAACACGAGCTATGACATCTGCCCATTGATTGTTCCAGAATTGGCAATTTGGTATAGATTCCCACAAGTCTATACACTCTGTTATCCAATCACTGTCAATCCAATTATAAAATTTTACTCCACAGGAAGTCATGTCATATATCACGCCAAAAAAAGTCCCAAGAATTTTATGCTTCTTACTGGGTAAAAAAGGCCTCATTATCCAGATTTGTTGGGAGAAAGAGTCTTGCAAAGCCTGAACCTTCAAAGGATGAATTATGCCACGGGTTTTGCAACAAAGATCTACAAATTATCCAATGACCCAAAGAAAAGGAATTAAGAAGAAAACAAATTAAATAAGCTAAAATTGGGAAAAGAGTATAATTCCTAGTGCAGGTCCAGCATGATTCCACTCAATGGAAGTATTGATCCACAGGAATTTCATGTTAATTCAGCTCATCCTCAATATCAATATAAAGTACAAAACAAAATAAAAGGCAAGCTCTCGTAATAATTCAAGATTATGAGGAAACATCACCAAAGCACTCACTTAAACTCAGACCATATCTCAAAGGCAGAACCTGATGGGAAGAATCTCCGGCAGGACTGGACAAGGGATGTTATAGTTTCAAAGTGTCGTTGTCTTATTCTCCAACCTTCTGGACCTGTACTTCTGCAAGGGGAATATAATTCAAAATCCCCTACCAACAATTTTGAAATCTCATATGCAGAAAAGAAATAAACCATTAAATATGTTCGATTCTATATTTTGATCAAGAGACAAGAGATTATTAAGTTCAAAATTAAATGAAAAATATAATACAAAACTGAATTCAAAGACAAACTTAAGCTTATAGCAAAGGTAACTTGTAGATTTACTGCACGTCAAGCATTGAATCCTTGGGATTAGTCTTCATTTCTTTTACTTTTCCTTTGTTTTTTATTTAGTTAACTAAGAATCAGAAATTAAGTAAAGAATAATTTTAAACCAATTAAGATTGAAGCCGAAACAGTACCGATATAAAACTCACCTAGTAAAATGTGTGCTAATCAGTGTATCATACAGGGGCCTCCATCCAACAGTCAGTGTAATCTTTTTCCTATATTTGTTGAGTAATCTGACCACTAAATTTCCCCATCTAACCTAATAAACAATAAATGATACAATCATTTAAGAGCAAGCAGAAACCAAAAAATAAGCACTCCGTGTTTCATCCAAGACAAAAATGCAGCAGCACCTGAGCATAAAGCTTATTACGGGCAACATGAAATATCTCAAGGCCCATCTGAGCAAGGTCGCGAACATCCTCCAAAGAAACATCACTTTTTGCCTTTATGAAACTGCACAACAAGAATAGAAGTTAGATTCGACCCAGTAACAAACACCGTCTGAATTCAAATTGAGTGGGAAAAAACTCAAATCTACTACTAATAAACTATAATGCCGTTTTGGAAACAAAACAGAGCCATTACTTGCAACCAAGGTTTTAAACAACAGTTCCCGAACGTGGTTTCAAAACAAGCAAACTGCAATTATGGCTGCAGAAACTGCGTTTGTCCAAAAATATGACTACAATCTCAAGGTTTGTGATGAAACTATGACTACAATTATAATTTGAAACCTTTTTTATAAGAAAAGTATTCCATCAGCTAACATACATAAAAACAAGTAATAACAGTAGTACGCAACCTCTGAAGAAATTTAACAGTTACTATAACAAAATACTAAGTTTTTCTTAGTGTTAATTAAGCACAAAGTAACCTCACAACAAACAGCGGAAGAAATTACTTAATCTTGTTCGGAATAACTTATTTAGAAGAAAAAGAAATCATCATTTCCTTGTAATTAAGCAGAATCAAACATGCAAAAACAATTATAAACGAAGTCAATCCAGCACTCTCCGGAACTATCCTTCCGTTCACATACTTTGCAAAACTGATCACAAAACCACGATTCTCAACACCTAAGCCTTTAACTAACTTCTTCCCAACCTTCTATCACAAGTTCAACCTCATTTCCTAGTAATTAAGAAAAATCAAACATGCAAACCCAATTATAAACAAAGTCAATCTACCACTCCCCTAAGCTATTCTTCAATTCACATAATCTGCAAACCCGCTCACGAAACCATGAATCTCACACTCCTCAGCGTTTTACTAACTCCTTCGAAACCTCCGATCACAAATTCAACAGCATTTCCTAACGGCGCAAGCACGAAAAACCTCGCACCACAGAACTAGCTAAAACTGAAAACTTAAAACGAAAAAAATAAAAATAAAAATCAATCAAGGGGATATTCCAGAATCTTCTCAATTAAGCCGTAGGGCGGAGAAATACACAGAAAGAGAAAGCAAAAACAGATGAAATGAAAAAAAAATTATAAATTACGGATGAATTAGGGAAAAGGAAGAGGCGGAGATTGGAAATGAGAGTGGAAACTGACAGGTCGAGGACGGATATGAATTTGAGAGTGGAGAAGACGGATTCGGGATCGTCGGGTCGGAAGGAGGACTTGACGGCGGCGATGACGCGAGTGAAGGAGTCGCGCTCCGCGGCTGTCTGAGCGGCGACCGGCGGCGGAAGCCATGCATTGTAGAGATGCATTTTGGTATCGGTTTGGGAGAAATGCTAAAAACGAAGACACAGAGAGTTTGGTGGTGGTTTTTGTTTGGGAATGCGTACGTATATATAGGATTGAAGATTGAGAGCAACTTTGTGAACACGAAAAAGGTGAATTGAGTCTAGTCACAGAGAGAGTGTAAAGAGTTATTATTATTGGAGCAAGAGAAGACTTAATTAAGGGGTTTGCATTTTGGGATTGACTTTACTTCATTATTCAGTTCAGATTCACTTTAAGCCTCTTTTTTTTTTCTTTTTTTTTCCTCTCCCAGTTTTGTTGAACCTCGTAAGATTCGAACACTGGTAAATTGCAATATCATAAGTTTATGTTCCAATGTAGTAATTTTATTAAGAAAATGTTTTTCAACAATTCTTTCACAATATTATGATCGATCTGTTTTAAATATATAAATTAATAAAATAATATTATATAATCTATTATAAAAAATTATGATTTTTTTATTATTTCTATAGTTAAATTCTTCTACACAATTCTTTCATGAAAAAACTTCTGATTTATTTTAATTGACGGATAAAAGAAATTAGTTAATACAGGTAAAATTAACTTTCTAGCTGTTTATATTTTTTATTTTTGAAAATGTTCAAATTCAATATCGATTAATTTTTAATGATCGATAGATAGGTACACGTATTTATAAATTTAGCCATGCAGTGAATACGAATATAAGTGCATAATATTAAAACCAAGAATGTCCGTATTTTCTTTTTTTTTCCCATAAGTTTGACCAAATTTGTTTTCATCAATATTCCACGTCGATTAAATCCAGTTAAAGAAAAAACAATTTAAAATTATTTTATACAAGTTTATGAAAATTTTACGAAATTAATACAGCCGGAAAAAAAAATATGAAAAATGAGTTTTTCTTGTCAGTATACCAGAAAGTTACTCAATAATTACTCAACTTTCACAATTTAAGAGAAAAAGTCATGTTATCCTCTTTTTCTGGTGGCATATTAATGTATTGTTTTCCTCTTATTATAGTAATGAATATTAAATTAAAATAAGAGCTTAACTAAGAAACTTTGATTACAACATAAAAATTGGAGCTGTTTTAATTAATTTTTATTAAAATTTACGACAACAATTTAGATTTACTTTTATTTAATATTAGAAATATTTTTTTATTTTTGTTGATTATTATTTCATTTCCAATTCACAAATCAATTTATTATATACTTTTTTGTTGTTCAATCTATTTTTACTTATTAGTCAATTCACTTTTAAAAGAGAAATCAATAAATTGACCGACAAATTAAAAAAATTAAACATAAACTAAAGTTAATCGTTAAATTAAAAATAAAAAGGAAATAATAATCAGATCATTATATTAACAAAACAAAAGGCAATAAATATTAAATTAAAATAAAATATTTTATTTACTAAATTTAATAACTTCTTTAACTAAAACTTAAAATCAGAATATTTAAATTTACTATGAGTAATTCAAGATTTAAACAAGTCTAAAAATAATTAAATTATCTATTTTTAAATGTTAATATTTAAAAAAAATTAAAAACGACAAAATAAATAAAAATAGGGAATTTCTATTAAAGTATAATGTTTAATGCATTAATAAACTTTAATCTTCATTTTTAATAAAACATTTGTTTTCATATATTACTTAATGTTTCGGTGGGATATAGGGAACTCTGGTTGTTAATTTAAGGTCGGACGGACACAACTCAGGGTGGATGGGCATTCAAAGTGGACGGACGTAGTTCAAAATGTTTCAGGTTGAAGACTAGGTGGACCTTCTTTCTTGGCGCTAAGACTAAACGGATCTTGATGGTCGAATGGATTCGCTGTAGACTGAACGATCGCCTTGTTGTCCCAAGTTGTTCGTTCTCCTTCCATTTTCTCCAAGTCGAGCGGGCGGATACCTGTCAAAGGCACTCCAACGTAAGTCAATAAAAATGACCGAACGATTATCATTATAAGTGATGTACGTAGTATGCATAATGTGGTCTGAAATCATACCTGGAACTTTTATTTATATCAGTTGTAATGAGTTTTTACTTTTTGTGAACCTGATGACGGTCCAATCACATCTTAACCTCCATTAGGAACCTTAATGAGTTATTATCATTTATAATCTAACTATATAATCGACTAATGTGATTGGTATAGTGGTCGGTTGGCTCGAATGGTCGACTTAGACGGTCGGCCGGGACGACCAGGAGGTCGTATGGTACACTTAATATTCATAGATACTTTTTAATTAAGTATTTGTTTTATGATGAAGTATTTTTCTATTTTCGTACTACTCAAATTCAGTTGTCGTTTGGGATGTGTACAATATTTTTCCAACACGTTGCTGTACAGTCGGGTCAAAATCGTTATAGCACGCCAAGAATTTGGATATTTTTTGCTGTTTTTTTTTTCTGTTATCTTTCAAAATACATTAATAGACATTATTTATGTGTTTTTAATATATTAAAGAAATTTTAATATATATCAACATTAATTTGTTTTCTATATTTTACAAAAGATAGTTTCAGAAAATTAAGTAAAAAATATAGACTCGTATGAAATTACAAAATCATAGATATTCGTATGAATCTTACTAATTTAATTAAGCGATTTTTATAAAAAAAAAATATTAAAAACACACGGCAGCAATAAAATCTAAATCTAATTTTATAAAAAATTGACATGATTTTCAAATCAAAATCTTAAAAAAATAGATTTATGAGTTTTCATTTTCTTTATATAATATTGTATTTTTTATTTTCATTTAATGTAAAACTCGGACTTATGCTTAAACTTTTAAAAGATTAATATTTTGTATAATTTTAGCAAAAAGAAATATTCGTGTAATTTCTATAATAATTATTTGAAGAGAACTCTGAGAAAATATTAAAAGTGAAACTATTTTTTGCTTGATATTTATTTTGCATTTAGCAGCAGGATATTTTCAATGTAATTTAAACCTAATTAGTCTTTTTTGAAGTGTTGTTGTACTATTTAGCTGGGAAAAAGTAGCTGAAAAGGAAATTTAGGTTGAAACCTAATTGTCATTTCACATTATACACTTGTGTATCTGATTTGGACACTCCAAACTTTATCTATATTTTTCAAAAGTGTGACATAATAAAGGAGGCTTCTTGTTTAGGAAGAAAACAGGCGTGTAACTTTGGAAAGAAGACACATACTTTTAATTGTCATTTAAATAATGAATGTATATTTCATCAAGCTTATGAAAGATGGGTGCTTTTTAGTTATTAGGTCTTTCATAACAAATTCTATGCAAATGGTTTTTCCAATATTGTTGGCTTATGAATTTATATGTAAATAAGATAAAGGCTTAATATCTATTTTTGTCTCTCGAAAGAGAAGGATTCTTTAAAGTGGTTCTATCTTTTTTAAAAAGTTTGAAGTGGTTTCAATTTGTGAAAAATTGGGTCAAATTAATCTTTTTTTTGTTACGGCGTTAAAATTTTAACAGTATAAGTACCTCTTGGATAAAACATAATGAGGTGCCTAATTTTTGTGATTACGTGACATTGTGAGGGAGAACGAGGTGTAAAATAAAAAATTGGACAAAAAAAATAGATTGTGTGGCAGTGTATTGTTAGAGGTTAAACAAAAGAGGAGTTAGGGTTACAATGAAATTGCGATTTGGGATTAAACATTCTGGTAAAAGAAAGATTCAAATCAGAGTGATATAACCTCAGGTGTAAGAAAACAAATATGGAGTTTCAGAATCTAGGTTTGTTCTGTTCAAACACTGATAAAATAAAAAACAAAATTGCACGCCAAATCAGTTTCCTTTAGAGCTACCCATCTTCAATTTTTATGTGGAAAAAGCAAAATGAAAGAAAAGAGAGCGAGCAGATATGAAAGTTGTGATGAGACTTTTATGTGGCAAGTTGGAACCAAACAGATACATAACTGTGATATTGTCTCTCCACCTCATGTGTTCCAAGGAGATTGGTGTTATCATCAGATATTTTTCTACACAAGTTTCATTCTTACACTACTTTATATAATTTTTGTCACAATGAAGAAAGTCCTTAAGACATTGTTATGTTGTGAAGGTGGGTGATTCATGTGCAAAGAGAAAGAAAGATAAAAAAATAGAAGGTAGTAGATATTTTAGGTTGAAGATATTTATGCTTTCAAATAAAGTATAGTATTTGCTGAAAAGTTCTTTAGTTTCAGCTCCGATTCTAACAACACAAAACAAAAATTTCTTTTGAAATCACAGTTTGTTCCAATAGTATAGAATAATCAAGGCTTAATACCTCTTTGGGGTTTCCTGTTCTGCGATTAGTGTTCATCTGGAATTTGGTTTTCGTAGGTTCTCGGTGGCTATGGATGAGGCTCGATTTTGGTTTCTTTAGATCTTTGCGGTTTCTTGCAGGTTTGGAAGGAGGAGATCGGTGGAGGAGCTCGTGTTTTTGTTTCTGAGTTTTTTTAAAGTCTGACGGAGAAGATGATGGTGGTTTTTTGGTTTTGTTGTGGTGGCACATGGAGGAGGAAAATGTGATATGGTTGTTAGGAAGAAGCTGGTAGCCTTAGCGGTGGTCTGAGGTGTTAATAGTGGCGGTTTGTGGCTCTAACATTTATGAAGGTGGAAGATGGAGCTGACGTGGCAAGCAACTTTTTTTTTAATTCAAAATTGACATGTCATATTACCTCAATGTTTCACGTATGAGAAAATGTGGACAACTCATTAAGTTTTGACCAAGGAGTCACCTACACCGTTATATTTTTGACGTGGTAAGCAAAAATGATTAACTTGACCCATTTTTACACAACTTGGGACCGTTTCAAACTTTTTATAAAAAGGTAGGACCAATTTAAACAATTCTCTTCTTTCGAGGGACCAAAAGAAGTACTAAGCCTAAGATGAATACATGTAAATATATTCTTAACTATTTTATTTAATTTTTAATTCCTTAAACATTTACTTTGGTTTGTATTAAGAAATTTAATAGAAAATCTTAAAGGTAATTAAGTTCTAACATTTTAAGATAGTCAGGAACGAGGATGTCAATGTTAAAAGGCAGTGTTGTAGACTCCCACTTTTACTGTAGAATAACAAAGAGGGAGAGAATGAGAATTTTGGATTTTTTTTAATATTTTGATATTATCTTAATATTTTGATATTATCTTTTTATTCCACCTCAAAATATATAAATGGATATTAGTTTTAATGTTTTAAAATATATTAAAAGCTCTTTTAATATAATAAAATAAGAAATTTTGATATTATCTTTTTATTTCACTTGAAAATATATAAATGGATATTAATTTTAATGTTTTAAAATATATTAAAAGCTCTTTTAATATAATAAAATAAGAATATTATAAAAATGCAGACAAAATAATAATAAAAAATATAGAGAATTTTGTATTTAGAATTTTTTTTATCAACAAATGTTAGTTGTAAGTTTTTGTTAATGAGTGAAGTATAACCTATATGTAGGTATGGCAAAATGGGTCAAGTTCAATAAGTTAATTCGCCAATCTGATATCAAATAGGCAAATTGGGTTAAAAATTTCAGTCTGTCGAGCCAGTATCGAATATGTTGGAAAAAGAAAATTATATTGCTTGATTGTTATCATGCACATGCTACTACTGGATTTGGTAACCAAAATAAAAAAAGATACCTCACACTCAAACACATATGCGAGATGCAAGACCTGCCATCACCATCACCCACGACATGTTGTGAGCGACCACCACCATCCACAAACACATTGCGAGCCAACATCACCATGTAAGATTAGGAGAAAAGACACACATGAAGCCATGCAACGAAGCGCGAAGGAGAACAAGATCAAGAGAGGCGTGCAATGCCACAAATAATATGATGCGAGGGAAAGTGAGATTGGTAGAGAAGGCATAGGCGATGATTTCGAGAGCGGTGGTTTCGAACATAGTGATTCTCACACAAAGCAAGGAGGCAATGATTTTCTTGATTTTCGTGATTTTGTTTTGTGGTTCCTTGATTTTGCCATAATTTCCATTATTTTGATTTGTGATTATCCTAAATGTTGTACATATTTTCATATTTTCTATTTTTTCTATTGTTTATGAACTTTTAGGGTTTTTACCATAATTTTTACTTATTCAGATTTCGATTTTTTAGGTTTTTCCAAAAACTTGCAGGTCAATCCGCCAACTTGCCTAGTTATTGAACGAGTTTGGTTCTTCAACCTGGTTTTACTATGCTAATTGGTCTAGCCCGACCATTTTTTTGGGTTAGTAATGGGTTGGGCTAAAATAGTTCAGGTTGGCTCGTTTTGAGTGTTGCTCCTTTCACCACCACCCCTTCTCCCTCCACTTCCTCATTCCTCTTTTACCCCTCCCTCCACCTCTTTATTTTTGTTTTATCCTTGTGTAAAATTTTACTTTTAGGATTAATATTTTTTTAATTTCTACCTACTCCAATCCCCTAAGCATGCAACGACACACAAGCTCTTCTTCCTCTTTAACATTCCACTTTGTCTTCTCATTGTGCTCTTCTTCTTGCTTAATGAATTATTCCTCCTCTCTTTATTTCATTGTGGTGTGAGAGTGTGGTGAGTGAGAGGTTGCAGGTGGTGGCGGAAGGAATTGTTTCAGCGGTGCCAGTGGTCTCGGTGGTGCTTCAAGGTGCAAAGGGGTGAAGGTGCACTGCATCGAGGTACATAATCAACCCTTAATTAAACCCTAAATTAACGTGTAAATCTTAAACGGATGTGAGCATCCGTCAGTGGATGTCAACATCCGTTCAAGGTAAAAGTATTGGAGCTTATTGATCTTTTGATTTTATGATCTATGATTGGGAATGTTTTACNAAGATTGTAATAGTATTGGAGCTATTTTTTAATACATTCTCATATGCAGGCAATGTTGTGTAAGGTTGGAGTGCCCTTCGTGATGGGAACCACTGGTGGAGATTAGACTTGTTGCATAAGACTATTGAAGACTCAAGGAATTATGCAGTGGTATCCCTATAAATAGGAAAACAGGTGTGTGTGTGTGTGTGAGAGAGAGAGAGAGAATGTGTGTGTTTGTGTGTGTATTATAAGGAGAGAACCTTGATCGAACTTCCATGTTTTTAATAATCGTGTATTTTATTTTGGGGGGAGAGGACATTCATTGTTTTCCTCCATGAATCTCTTTCTATTCTGTTTTAAGTGAAACTAAATCTCTAACGTCGCCAAAAGAGGTTCAGATAGTCATATTGTACAAAAAAATGACAATGTTTTTTAAAATGATTGAAACTTGAAATGACTGTGTTGCAACTAAATAAGGTGCTTAAACTGCTAATTAGTAGAACTTATAATACTTATTCTAGAGAGTATTGTTTTGTTGTCTGCAATTGGAAAGAGAGAAAAAAAGAAAGTAGGACTTGCAAGAGGGGGGTTGCACAGTGAAAATTGGTGAGTAAATATGAATAGAAAGGGTTTTAGAAGAATAAAGTAAATAAATAAGGTTAAAAAGTAAAAAAAAAAAGGTTAATTTTGTAATTAAAAAAAGTTATAGAGAGTTAGGGAGGTGGAGGGAACAAAGGGTGGTGGTGGAGGGAACACCCGCTCATTTTTCCACCTTTACCCAAAACCTCTCTCACCTTCCTTCCACACTCTTCAAACCAACCTTACATCTCTCAAATTTTAGTGGACAAATTGAACTCATAATCTCTTTCACTATTCCTTCTAACTTTTACCACTAGATCAATTTTATAATTCCTTAACCTTCAAGGATGATAATATGGACCGATTTAACCTAATAAAAATTGATAAAGCTGGTATATCTGACATAAGAATTGAAGGCTAGTTTTGTTGATATGCTAGTTTGCATGACAATTTACATAAATAAAATATTAAAAATAATTTTATTTAAATGTTGTAANATTTAAGATGTATCATATGACCTTATCATTAACCATAAAATTGAAATAAACTATGTCAAAGTTAAATTTTTTCATGAAAATAAAATATAAAATAAATTATTATCTAAACTATAAAAAANGTAATAATTAATCAATATTAAAGGCAAATAAGATAACTAACTTAAATTTAGATCAAACCTTTAATTAATCAAACCTAAATTACTAATCAGACCACTATTTTATTTAAGTTAGTCTTTTTAAGATGTTTTTTTCAATTGTTATATTCTAATTTTAATTGTTATCATTTTTTTCAAATTGAAAAATACATTTTAAAACATCTTTTCAAAAATTTAAAATAAATAAAAATTATATTTGATAAACCTCTATTCAACTATAAGAAAAGAAATAGAAAAATAGAAGAGGAAAAATACATGAAAAAAGAATTAATGTAATTAAAAGACTATATTCATCTACTTTAAAAACTTAAATATATAATATTTTTAAACAAAAATAAGTTTTAATATCACAAAGTTAACCGTAATATTTCTTTTACAAAGTAGTGGCGCATTCTATATCACGATCCCTGTGTGAAGGAAGCATGGTGTTCCTTTCTTTAAGATTTATTTTTCAGTTCACTTTCCGCAGGATCTTACATTGATACCATATTCAGAAGATTCCGATGTATCTTTCTTACAATTTATAAAGAGAAAATCGGAATATACTCTTCCTTCTACTTCTAAATGTTATAAAAAAAGTTGTTAAAAAGTCTGTGATTATTCCGTTTCAAATATTTTTTAAAATATAATTTCAAACAAACCAATAAAATGATGACAAGAATCGTATTGTCACAGAGTTGTTAAAAATAATTTTCAAAATATCAAGATACTTCGTCTACACTTTTAATCTAATAATTCTTTCCGGTCTCTTTAATTTCTTTTTGTTTTTCCAAAGATGAATCATTCAACTTCCACTGTTTTAAGATTTCAAGTTAAAATAATGGAAAACTAGACCACCAAATTGCAATATTAAGAAGATAGGAGATTAAAATTACGATTTTATTAAAAAGACAAAAGAACTGATACTCAACTCCTATTCACCAGAGTAAATTACAAATGTTTTTTTTTTTTTTGGGTTTTCTTAATTTTCACTATTTTTTTTAAATTCTACTTGGATTTTTCATTTATTCTTAAAAAATTACATTTCAAAATTAAATTTAATCTGAAAAAAAAATGTCTACGCGAATATTATTATTCACACGTGATCTTTTCATGGTACTTTTGCTCACCTACTTTTTTATATTTGGCTAAGAAAAAGAATTATTGTTAGTCACTAGTGAAAATACCAAGGTTCTTTTTTCACAAGAGTTAGGATGATTGTTTTTAATATTATATATAAATGAGTATATTTGAAGAAAATTCCCACATTGGGCAAATTGTATTTTGGATCATGATTTCAGTAAATTATTTTGGACTTACAACTAGTGTTTCTATTGTTTTTTAGTTTTTTTTTTATTGTTTTTCTAATTGAAATTGTACATCGAAATACAATTTTTTTTCTTCTAATTCAAATCTTACACCCAATTCGATTTCTTTATTTTTTTATTTTTTTAGGATATAGTACATTGAATTACCATTTGTGTTTTTGAATTTCTTTAGTTTTGATTTTTTTTTAAAATTTGTTGTAAGTTGTTTTAACAAAAATTGAACATTGATATTCTGTGTTTTTTCTGAATTAAAAATTATTCGATTTCTACTTATTTAAAGACCATTATTTCCAAAAATTATGGAGTTGTTTATTTTTTCAAAAAAATTATTTTTTTGTTTATTTTAATTTACATATTTTTTTAATAATGTGTTTGATTAATTTAATTAATAATGTTATTTAGAAAATAAAAAACAATAAAACTGTGATTGGAAATAGATGATTACGTGAAAGAATCATATAAAAAAACAAGTGATGAAAATTACTTTATGAGTTTGTTGCACAAATCGCTCTTTTAGTTTGTCAAATGATTCTTTGTTATTGTAGTTGAAATTGTGTATTAATTTGTAATGGAACATTGTTATCATTTTTTGTTTATATTTTTCATTTCAAGTTTTATGATAGAACTTATGTTTAACAGTCCATGAGTGACATTAGATTGTATGTTAGAGATGATGTTATTATAGAAGAAAAAAACATATTTGACATGGAAAAAAAAAGATTCGGTTGAATTAAAAATATATTATAGGTGCACGGAACTTGTTTATATGAAGATGGTGTAAGCATATTATAACGATGATTCAATATTCAAAAATTGAATATGATTGAAAACTCAACACGGTGTTGTGAAGGTTGAAAAATACACGAAGAAGATCCAACATATTGATAAAAATATTGTAATTGAGGTTGTTCTCTCTCTTATAGTGTATCACATTGTTATAAAAGTTACTTTTAATTGAGTGTGAACAAAAAAGATGATCAAGCATACATGAAATTATACTTATATCATTGTTAGATTTTAGTTGTTGATCATGTTGGATAACTCAGATATCAATAGATAAGTAGACACAAACATATTATAGAGGGAATAAAGTGTCGTTACCAGTGAGAGAGAAAGTATAGAATGCATCTATGAAGGAGACGAACATGAAAATAATTGGTCAAAACGAACGAAAATCATACATAAAGTTAATTAGTATGCATTTGTATCAAGTGAAAGAAAGATTACATGTGATGGTTGTCAAACTTTGTTCGAGAAAAGTTTGATAAGAGAAGAGAGTCTCGCACGCTAAGATAAAGTGAATGAATTTTCAATCTCCCGTTCAAATTTTTATTGAATTCACTAACCTTTTGACGTCTAACATTGGGACATTCCACGTTTATGTCGAATTACAATTCTAAACGACGTTTAATAATTGCATTTATTTACAAAAATGTCACTGGTCATTTTTAACATTGACTATTCAATGGTTGGACGTTGAACGCGTGACGTTATACGATGTTTTTGCACTACTGATGGATTAGATTCATTACGGGGCAATGTGTGCAAGAAGTATTATGTGATATTGCTCCCATGGAATCTTGTGATATTATTTTAGGATGGTCATGTCTTCGTTTTAAAACATTCAATCTCAAAGAATGCTTGCTTTACTTGAGATATGAGGGACATAAAATGAATTTGAAGTTTATGACAGTAAGGCAAGTCATTTAGGATCAACTTATGCTGAAGGAGAAAATGGAAAAAGAAAGAATAAAAAAATAAGCAATTGAGAGTAAAGAAAGAATGAGAGAAAAAGAAAGAGGAAATGAAGAAAAAAAAAATAAAGAACTAGAGAAATAAAGCATGGGAAATTTATTTGCTAATGATTTTTCTTATACTGTTTGTGATGTCATTTTACAATAAGAAAAGGATGGGCATGTGAATGAAATACACCAACTCCCATGTTTTAAAACGAAGCTTGTTCTTAGTGCTTTATTGTGCATCCATTATGAAAAACACAGTCTTGAAGATAATGAAACATAACACATGGAGTTATTTGTTATTACATATGAAGGTGAGGATGTGTTGGCAAGAGAGTTGCTCCACATATTTCCACCATTGGAAAGGAAAAAATATACATTTGTTCAAGTTATAATTGATCCTGGAGGACAAGAATTTGTTCCAAGTTGTTGAAAAATAAATTCCTTTACAAGGACATAACAAAATCCTATAGTAGGAGAATAAAGCCTTAACATTTGGGACGAATCTTATCGAAGAATAAGGGTATGATGTGAATCCAACAAATGATTGGACATGACCATGAGCAACAACAATGATCCACTTGAAAGACTTTGAGGACCTATGACAAAGGCCAAACCAAGGAAAGCAATGGAAGCTCTCAACAAGTGTTGTCCATATTAATTGAATACAAGCCCTAATTTCAAGGAGAAAAGACCAAGATGATGAATTGTATTATGGCCCAAATGGAGGAGAACTAAGGCACCAATGTTTTTAAAATTGGTTGACTAAATTATGTCTTTGGGTCAATCAATTAGTGGGCTTTAGTTTGACTTTATTTTAAAGTTGTAATAAGGGCCCAATTTAGAAACTTAGACAACAACCCTTATAAGCTTAACTATTTTCATCAAATGGACAAGTTAGGTTTTTATGCCGAGAAATTAGGATTTTATCTCTTTTATCTTAGTGAGAGTGATTCTTCTAAGTTCTTGAGTGATTCAAGAATCCTTGGTTGTACCAAAGGACTTTCCATCCTTTGTGTTGCCTACTGTGGAAGTGTAAGTATCTCCTTCTATTTATCTTTGTCTCTTTGTTTTATTTTCTTTCTCCTTCTTGATTTATAGAATCTTAATTTTTGTCCAGTTTATCTCATAGTCATAACTTACGTTCTAAACACCCAAATTGAGTGTTTCTTTAGCTTAGTTTGTAGTTTGGAACGAAATCTTTCACATCATTTTGGAAACACCTCGATCAGAGTTCTATAGCTCACGATATTGATGTTTTAAAAGTTTTGTTCCCCACTTTTTAATAAATTTTGAAATTTCTTTCAAGTATCTAACCCTAAAGATCCTCAATCAGCCATTTTGTAAATGTAGTTCACATCAACAACCAATTTTGATGAAACTTTTAGGTTATTTTTCTTTCGAAAATAAGTCATAAAGCTCCTAGCCAGGCTCTGAAAACAATATAAAACAATTTAAAAAGTTCTGATTCTATAATTGCTTGAAGTTGTGAAATGATTGCTAGATAAAAATGAACACTTAAATCCTATGTTTAGGTTCAACCAATCAATTCAAGATACATATGAGATATGCCAAACATTTTATCAAGCACATTCAAATATTGGAAATAAGGACAAGAAAACTTCAAAAGGAAACATATGAGATATGACTCAAGAAAAGGTAGGCACATTTAAAGACTTAAAACAACATATACAATGACCCAAACATGTAGCTATCATGCGATTTAACTTGAGATAAGACATCTTTGTGACTAAGCATACCATGACATGTTATCCAACGACATTAAGGAACACAAAAGCACAAAACAATAGCTAAAAATCTATTAATTAGAACATGCCAAATGTTGTAGTAGAGGTGGTGCTTGACAATGGTCTGGTGGTGCCCGACAATGGTGAGGTGGTGCCATGTGGAAACGAAGTCAACAACTCAAAATTTTGATTTTGCATCAACTTAGCTAGGATAGGATGATTTTAACCACTTTTAGATAGCTACACAAGACAATATTAATCACAAACATGAAAAAACACCTTAAACCAAAGCTCTTATTATCAAATCATAGAAGTTAATCTTGTTTTTAAAGAACAAGGTATATTTGTGTTTACGCGCTACTTAAGAAAGTCTCAAGAAGATCCACATTGAACATTAATATAAATATTTTATCTAGATGTGAAGATTCACTTCATAAATACTCCAAAACAAGGAAACAATTATGGATTCAAATAACAAAAGAATCAACTAAACCAAACAACACATAGTAAGAACATAAGCGAAAAAATGGAAACCAAAGATGGACATGAAAGGGAATGGAAAAGGATGGGGAAGGTGGCATACCACTTGGGGGATGAACGAACCCAAAATGGGTGGTCGTTACCGCCACTTGAGCCAAAGTTCAAGATAAGACTACGGATAAACTCAATCTAGAAAGAGAAGCACACTAAAAAAAGTTATAGTAATTTTATTTCTTCATTCAACAACACTTTACAAGAAAGGTAGATACCCTTTTAAATAGACCAAGAAAGGAGCCTTCTAAAAATTATACAAAGTGTAAGGACTCCAACCAAAAAGTGCAAATTTCAAGAAGACTGATGATTGATATGATGAAAAATATTATTAAAATCTTCAAAAAAATGCATTCTCTCACTTTCATGTATGCACAGTGGTTCCCACTCCAAAATTCTCTATTCTCCACTTCCGAGGGTGTCTCCTTAACAAAACTAGGGATGTGGTGAGTACACTTCCTTGGACTAGGTTCTTCCTAAAACCTCCATTCCTCTAGAAGGTGACAACATCAAAATGAAAGGTGTCACTAACAAACCTACAAAACCCAAGACACAAACATGAGCATAGAATTCATTTAAGACAAAATCTAAATAAACTAACAAAAGAAAGGTGAAAAAAACCTCCCTCGTAATCATGCTTATTTTCCTTAACCTCTTTTCTCTATATTTGGTAAGAATTAATGGTTCATAATAGTTACTCTTCATATAATCCATCACTTATAAATTCATCAATCACACATGACATTTACATCATTTCTTCAATAAACTCAGTAATTCACAACATTTTTCTCAAACACACTTAGTGATATACAACATGCAACATTAGATGTACACACAAACATACATAATAAAACAGTCACTTGAGTGAGTTATTTTTTCTTTTGAAGTGATACTAACTAACTTTGTTTTCGTTATGAGTTTTACATGAACAACCAAGTCATCACTTGAATGAAACTCATAAGCACTTGAGCATCATGATCAAGTGAAATCCTTTTAAAGAAAGAGAATTTGCCTTATTGTGATCTTCACTTCAGTAATAAAAAATAATCCCAAGGAGACACTTGCTTTACTATGAACAAAATCTCTCATTTGAACAAAGATATTAAAAAACAAAAGTTACATAATAGTGATACCAAGTACCAAATGTTCACTAACACACTTATATATTTTCTAACCAATTATAAATACTTGAAAGTAAATGATTTCCCATTATGACATATATGTTAAGATGACTATCTCAAACCCAATTGCATCTTAACATAAATAAATTAAAGTATCACTAGTGCATATTTATACTTTTAATTCGCCTTATACACTTTGTTTTTAAGAAAGCAAATCATATAAAGATGTGGTGGTAATTTTGAAAATTTTGTGAACTTATAGGCCCCAGTTGCATTGGAAGCAAAACCATATACCTTTTATGGTTTCGGTTATTGTTTCGATAGATATTTTTGGGGACCGAGACACTAACCTGGATGACACGGCTTTATCACTTTCTGGTGCTGGGATGGACTGGATTGCTAGCTCATCCTGAGTCTTGACCGCTCGCTCTCCTTCAGCCTTGACCGTTGGGTGGACTTCAATCTTTGACCGGAGGGGGGAGGTACCTGCAATGGCACTCCGACGCTCAAGTTAGGAGTGGTTTTGGGAATTGTGTATCACAATTGTATGTTTGAGTTCTGCTCAAACGTAAGTAGAGTGTGAGTGGAATGTGATTGGAAGATGATTAGAAGGTGATTGGAAGTACCTGGCTTGTGGCCCTGACTCTCTATTTATAATTTGTCTCATGGACCTTGAACTGATATAAGCCCAACAGAATAAAATATAAACAGAATATAATATAAACAGACTTACCTGAAAATCTGGTTAGTTGCTAAATATCTTTAAATAGATATTGTTGATTATCCCTTGATTATTTTATCTTCTGCTTATCAATATCTTTAATAAGATATTCTTGATTATCCTTTGATTATTTTATATCTTTAATAAGATATATCGTAACCGCTCGGCCTAGATATCATACTGTACAGTTATTAAAGAACCAAGGTTGAAAGGTGTGTGAAATTTTCAAAATTTTTCAAAATTCTCGTTTTTTAATTATTTTATCTGAAAAGGAGATTTGGCTTTGTTTATCAAATAACTGAGGTCATATATGGCTTCAGTTATTGCATAACTAAAGTTGAGAGGTTTGCCAAAATTTTCAAAATTTTTAAAAAACCTCATTATTTATTTAAATAATTTATTTGAAAAAGGATATATGACCTCAATTGCCATAGAACCGAGACCATATACTCTTATGACTTCGGTTTTTCCAGACCTAAGGTTATAAAGTTGTATAAATTATCAAAATTGTCACTCTTATTATTTAAATATTTTATCTAAGAAATGAGATATGGTCTCAGTTCCCATATAAACCTATGGCTTTAGTTTTTCCAGACCCAAGACAATAAGGTTGAATAAAGTTTCAAAATTTTTACTTTTTTTTTTTATTTAAACATTTTATCCAAGAAAGGAGACATGACCTTGGCTGCCAAAGAACCGAGACAGTATAATCCTATGGCTTCAGTTTTTCCAGACCCGAGGCTATAAAGTTGAAAAAAAAAAATTCAAATTGTCATTGAAAGTAATATTTTCTTTTTAATTTTATTCATAAACATTAAACTTTGATGTTTAATAAAATTGAAGCCTAGGTATTATTACTTCAATTTTATAAATAATCGAAGATAAAAGTCTACCTCTGGTAAATTTAGGTAAGTTTTTTATGAAGTTGTCAATGTTCTCTCGTCTCTACAAACATCGTTTTCAAATGACCTCTACTTTGTTCACCACTGCAACTGCTTTCTCCTTGTTGCATTGCCTCGTTGTTGAGAAGTTATGATCTTTTCCTTCCTCATTACAATCACGTTTTTCTTTTCCTCCCTCATTCCATTCACGTTTTTCTCTTCTTTTGCCACTCTCTGCCATTTTTCCTCCATTCTCGCCATTATAACTCCACTCATACACTTTCCCGCCACTATAGGTCACCATTTGGAAGCTAACACTCATTTTCTTCCATTTCCCTCGTTGCAAAGACATCTCCATTTCCATTTGTTCCTCCTTTATTTCCACCATCGTGAGGTTCTTTATTTTCATTAAGTTTTATTACATTCTTCCTAAAGTACACCTTTTGTGTTGTCATCCATGTTTATGATATTGCATTCTAGTTACATTGTGCGGGTCGTGTTTCCTTGCTTCCAAAACACACTTCACTGTTTTTGTTCTTATCATCTGCACTCTGGGTTCTTATTTGCTTACAAGTTTATGTTTTTTTTTTAAAAAAAATTGTTAATATATTTGTATGTTTGATATGTTGAATTATTTATTTATCTCGGATAGGTTAAATATATGTTTAATTTTTTTTTATTTCAGATTGTTGTAATATTGAGTTAACGTTAGTTTCCTGTTCGAAATTCAATACAAAAATTATTTACTGTCTCCAAGTCTTTTGATAAAATTATATATATTTTTAAAATTAATGTAAGAGGAGGTCCTACTAATAATTTATATGTATTGAATCTTGAATTATCCAATTGGACAATTTAATAAGATTAATAACTTTTTCATGGTTTGTTAGTACATATATATTTTAATACTCATATCTTAAAATTCATTAATACTTGTTAGTTGTTTTTGTATTGATCATCAAGTACATATTCAATTGTGGTTAATAATCACTTTCATTTCATGTAACCTTAAAACCAATGCGAAATGCTGACAACATTTTGTGAAATTTATGATATGTTTTTTAAAACTGACATGTATTACTAAACTAAAAAAATGAATCTTCTTAAATGGGATAAGGTCAAACATTGAATACAAAAGCAATTGAGATGATAATTCCTTTAAAGATTAATAAAATTATGTGAACAATTTAAGTGTATATACTATGTATTGAGATTAGATTAATTCATCACACATCACTGTTAAGTATGTGAGAGAAGTAAAAGAATTTGTACTCTTTCATAAAAGAAATATTAAAAAAAAATACATTAAGTTTCAATTATCTGCACAATTGAAGTATAAAGAGAATTTGTCTTTCGTTATTGATCAAGGCCCTACCTAAATCAAATTAATATCCAATTAGAGTGCAGTATAAATTAGGAAGTGACTCCTAGGTCGTGTCTCAAGAACCAACATTTGGTTCAGTCATTAGATCGAACACGTGGTGAGGGGTGGTTTTTGGACAGTTTGTGAATGAAAAATTAAACAACTAAAACACGATTTCAAACACTAATTGAAAATGGTTGGTCACTAGCTCAATTACATTGTTCAAATAACATATTAACAACAATTACTCACTCCTCTAACCATAATCCAACACAAGTTAACCAATAAAGCGAAAACTAACTATGTTTTCATAAAAGTGAATTAAGCACACGTAATGCACACATTCAATCAATTATGTACCATAAAGTTTAATTGACTAAGCGAAGACTAAACACCAATTAGGCAACTAAGCATATATACAATCGCAAGCACAAGACAAATTCAATATTATGCAAAGTCAAAGTAGCAGAAACACAATTACGTTCAGAAATCTCATGGAAACTATGTAATTTCACTAATGTCCAACCAAACATACTTAACCTATTATTAAAACGAAATTAAACACAACAGAATGAACTTCAAACATTAAACACGAAACAATAACTAAAATTGGAACGAAAATTGCAGAAGCAAATGGGGAAAACGAAAGTGAACTGCAAAACGAAATTGAACCTAAAATGAGTGTTGTGAACATAAACGAAAATTGAAACAAAATCGGAATGTCAAAGAACATCAAATAGAAACGAAATTCAATAGCAAAACAAAAATGAACTTGAAATGGATTGCAATGAAATTAGAAAACGAATTTAATACATAGAAAAGAAAGAAAACGAAAGTAAACCTAAACCCCCAAAAGGGGAGGAGAGGCTAGAAAACGTTTAAGAACTCCAAAATTAAGAAGAAAAAAAAAAGACGAAAGTGAGGAGAGGAAGAGAGTTTGAAATCTGATTCAAGGGTTTTAAAAGCCCCTTTTACAATTGGGTGTTTCATCCTACACCGAGGTGTAAGATGAAACACCCTTTACAATTTTGACCTTCATATGGACTTCTCCTATATGTGCCCAAAAAATGAGCCCAATTAAATTACAAACGGAAATTAAAAACAAATGTTGATGTGAAATAAAATAAATGATGTGACAGCGTTCTTGAAGTTCAAATATATAATTCCAAAATTATCCTGCAAATAATAATTGAAATAATTAAATTCAAATAATTAAAATTAATTAAAATAAAAATTACTAGTAAATTAAGTACAAATAGTAAAAATAAAAAAATAATTGATAATTAAATACAATTTGAAACGAAAAAGCCAAATAAATAATACAAAATAATGATTCATGAGTTAGGAACCAAATTGAAATCAAATACTTTTTAATTCAAAAATATTATTTAATTTTAAAAGTATTTCACTTTCGTTCTACTCATAAATTAATTTATATGCATAAAGAATCACATCAATATAATCTAATTTTTAGTTAAAAACTATGGTGTACTTTTCTATCTATTTTTACTAGATCTAATGAAATTTTCTGGCACACTCTTTAAACTTGAACCGTGTATCATGTACACAAATCCTACCCAAATATTCCCTCCCTATACCCTGAATTCATCCAATTCTCATTCTTTCACCTCTCAAATAATCACGTGCTGTAATCCAAAAACACATAAAAGAATATGAACAAACTATATTTTTTGCTTACATGGCACACAATTGTACTCATTACTAAACAATTTGGTTGCGACAGAATAAAAAAAAACATTTCAAAACGAATACTAACGTTGGATTCTTTCTTTATTAGATATGAATATGATCCTAAAGTTGAGGGGGATGAATACGATGTTGCTGCGTAGGTTTTCGTCTACAAAAGGTTGTTCTGTTTTTTATTTAATCTAAAAAAAAAGTACCTTTTTTGGGTCTAAAATGTAAACTACGTGGACGTCCCAAAAGAAAGTCAAAATGGTTAACCCACTTAACAAAGAGAAATTGAAATGGTTCCAAATGATTTTATAATTAATGTGCTGATAACATCGAGTCAATGGTGTTGATATAAAAGTGTGTATAAGGGAATACGAATACTTTTAGGTGCTTGGTTTGGATAAAGAAAAATCAGGTGTGTCTTTGAATACATTTAATTTAGCTCACATTAAGTTTAATTATGTTACACTTGTTTTGCTTTCTAAATTCATTAAAAAAACAAAAACCTCCTTTCAAAGTTTATGAACAAAAATTAAATATGTTTTTAGTTTCTTAACTTGTGAAAATTAGAATTAGTCCATTTTAGAAACTTTTATCAATTTAGTTTCTCATTTTTAGAATTATATGGATTTAATCTTTTTAATCAAATTTTATGAAGCTTATTTAAAGTTTTAAATGCGTTTCAAGATAGTATTTGAGTTATTTATATGGTTTAATACATTTTATGAGTTATTTATATGAAGGAATTGCCAATAATGTGATGAAGGAAGGTGAAGAGACACGACAGTGAAATGATAGTAAAAGGATGAATGCGAGAAAAAAAAGAATATTTTTTAAATTTTAAAATAATTAAATTCTGCGTGTCTGTCACATATCTTATATTTGCAAAGTCACTAGCCTACCTCAATGTAATTTTAACAATGTTATAACAAAATTAACGATAAAGTTTCAATTGATTTAATTTAAAAAATAGGAACTTAATTGAGATTAAAAAAAGTAAAAAAAAAAATCTATTTAAGACAATTATGCACAAATATAAACATCCAAAATTATTAAACTTTTTTTAACCTAGCTACTCAAGTGGATGTTGCATGGTTTACTCACGTGAAGGTTATCAATCACACCACATGAGATAAAAAAGAAGTACTTTTGCATTATAACCATTTGAAGAGTATAAAAAATAAATGTTGTGGAAAGCAATTTTATAATGATGGAATAAATACAGCTATGGATGAACGAAAAGCCAATATATGCCATCTATCTATTCATCTACAAATTTTATTTAATTATAAATAACCAACTACCTCCACATTTTGGTATCCATCTCTAAAAGTTTGAGAGGTTGAAAACTCATCACACCTTTATTTAATTAAATAAACATTAATACACCATAACCTTTTTCACTACTCATAAAAGAATAATATAGGGCTTCTTTAATAAAAGGGAATTATCTTTCATCAACCAAACTTTAAAAGATCTATATAATCATATAATATTAATATTTTTTTACTGAGAGAGGAGATCTACAATTGTTTATATTATAAATTAGGCTTAAATCTTTAATCGGTCCCTATGTTAAGAGAGAATTTTCAGTTTAGTAATCGGTTTTAAAAGTGTATACATTGGGTTTCCATGTTTTGCAATTTGTATCAATTTAGTCCTTTTTGAACCATCAATTTGGATTGAAAATTGCAAGTGGACAAGTCATTTTGAGTTGCAGCATGTTTATTAACTGTTTGAACGTTTGGACACCTTCCAATTGCAGTTACAAATTTGTTTGAAGTCATTTTGAGTTGCAGCATGTTTATTAACTGTTTGAACGTTTGGACACCTTCCAATTGCTGTTACAAACTTGTTTGAAGTGTCATTAATTCACTAAATTGACACAAATTGCAAAACATGGAGACTCAATGTATACACTTTTAAAAGCGGGTACTAAACTAAAAATTCCCTAAATTCCCTCCTAACATGAGGACTGATTAAGAATTTACTATTAAGGATTTAAGCCTATAAATTAATAATATGTATTACATTCCTTCGTATGACTTTCTTTTTAGTATAAAAACTAAACATTTGAAATAAGAGATTAAATATTTAAAATTTTCAACAGATTAAATAAGTTTATTCTGTTTTTGTCAATCTCTTGGTATTTGTAAAGTGGATTGTTCTTTGTTTGAAGTAATAGAAAGTGTGTATTTTCCTTTGAACCTAATTTATTTTGTATTTGAAGTGATATGAACCGTAATAAAAATTCCATGTGTCAGAAATCTCAATCACTTTTGTTAGTGTTGATAGGTAAACTATATTTGAAAAGACTTGAATGTTGCTAGCAGTCCATCAAAGGTAACATAAACTGTATGAATGACACATGATTAAAAAAATCCCTTCTCCTTTTTCATCACACTTTAATATATCAAGCAATTGTTCGTTCATCATGGGATGCCTCCATTAACAAACTTGCATAACTTTTGTACCAAAAGTGAAGCCTCATCATGTCCCCTACATATAGATTTACGTAAACTAATGTGCGACACAGATTTAAAGAGGACGAAGATGTTCCAATAAAATAAAATAAAATAAAAAGTGGTGAAGAACCCATGCAATAACATTAACATACACGTATTTTATTTTTCCATTTTTGTCATGGAACAAATAAAAGGACATGCAGAGTGAACACGATGAAATATGTATATTCTCTCATTTATGGCTATTGTTCTGTTCTTCTGTAATTTCATCCTTAGTTAAAGTCATGCTAGATAGCTAGGTTTAGTGCTTTGATTACAATGGATGGACAAGGACTAAAGGGGTGTCATACATCGTACACGGTTCATCATCAAGTTTTTAATTTTATTATAATATAAAGTTTTAATTGGTCAATGAGATGCTTACTTTATAAAACAAATATATGATGTTTATTATTTGTTGGAAGTCTCACGTCGACTAGTCAATTTAGTATATATAAATAAGTTTAAACTTCACTTTACAAACTGATTTTATAAAATTGAATTAGACTTAAAGTTCATTTTTAACATGGTATCAAAATCATCGTCACTTAAAGTCCACTTTTAACACTATTCTTGGTGTTTATAATAATTAAAAATTAAAATTGTACTAAAAGTGTTTCACGGTAACACAAAAATATTGTTACAGTTCAATCATTCTAGTGGCTAGCTACTATTAAGCTATTAACCCATTTTTATGCTTTAGCTACCTCAACTTAATTAGTTTTATGGCCTCAAAATTGGTAAACATTCAATGCCGGATTTGGTTTTTCTTTTTTGGTGTATTTTTAGTAATGCCTCTTTACGGTAGTTTGGCCTTCATCGGAAAGATATATTTTGGAAAATGAATTGAGTCTAAATTAATTTTGCAAAACAGATATAAGAAAATTTATTCCTATATATTATAATTTTGTTATATATAGTTTGTTTAAAGTTTTTTCTTCAAAGAATTTAACTTAAAGAATGTATTAATTGTATTAATATATGTTTTCCTATAATTTAATTGGATTAAAGAGGGTGAAGTTACTGATTCGATATTTAACTGTTTAATTATTGGAATTTTTTTCGGTACAATATCATTTGTTGGTAGAGTTCTATAATGGGGATGAAATTGTTAGAAAGTAAAAAAATAATTATATATACATGAGTATTTTTCATTATATATATTTACCAGTGAAGAAGCTCGTGTGTAAAAAATAATGTAGTAACATTTTTATAAATAAGTTATAGCAATTCATGTCATATTTTATAGTGTTTGACATAAATGATTTGTTTTACATCGGATAATAAGATGTCTCATATAAATTTCTTTTTATACATTATATTTAGAGTTTTCATTCTTAGTGTTTTTTACAGTGTAAAAATAATAAAAATGTTCTTTTGTTTTGTTCTATGGTGACGAAATGGTAGTAATTTAGGAATTAATTACGTTGATCTTGACTTTGCTTCGTCATTGAGATTTGTTTGCTAATCTTTCCATTTTCATTTGTGACCATGATTGTTTATTGAAGAACTCAATCATGGTTTTACATCAATATCTTCTTGTTTTATTTGTTGTGTTTGTTCATGAGAATATGTTGTAGGGGTAAAAAAATTGTGTTTTTTTTTTAACTTTCATGACATTTGAAATCAAAACCAAACCTTTGTTCTCACGGATCATTTCTACCACCTATAAAAAGAACTACAATGAAATAGATATTTATGAACTTGTTTCGATTTAGGGTGTCATGTATTAAAGAAAAGATTTTTGATAAAGTTGAAGAAAAATTAGAGAAGTCAAACTTATGACAAATACAAGTTCAGTGTTACTTTAAGGGTTACTAAATACCTTGGACTATGTATAACTTAATCTTCTTCCTATGTGAACCAACCTCTATTCTAAGTTTAATTTCTCTGTTCATCAACTCTACTTTAACTTTAACAAAATCATTCATTTAATATACAATACCTTAAATTGAAATAAACTCATAATTACTCATTTCATTGTAGAGTTTTTTATTGTTACGAATGACTTTTTTTTCTTATGTGTTTTTTATGCGATGTAAACTTATGTGTCCTAGAATAACATTGAACCTAACGTTGATGTAAAATGTCCAAAATAACTTACATAAAAGGCTTTCATTGTGTTAGTGATGGTATTTTTTGAAAAAAAAAATAAGGATATTCGTTTCCTTCTTTATGTCTTTCTTCATTAAATGGTTGTTCAACATTTCTAATTCATCATATATTGATATAAAAAAGTTAATTATTGATAACTTTAGAAATGCATAACAATATTTATATACTCATTCTTGTCTAATCCAAGGATTAAGGGATTAATATGTTTTGTATAAGGTACATGTTAAAGCAAATTTTACCATAATATCATCCTAGATAATAGTAATTTTCCAAAAACACATTGAAGCAAAATATCATCCTAGATAGTAGTAATTTTCCATCCATGTCAATCACCAAATTATCCAATGCAAGCTCATTCATATTAAATACAACTTTACCATTAAATTAGCTATACTGCACATCACTTAGTTATTTTTATTTCAAAATAATGTACATATTAAATCTAAGTTTAATATGTATTTTTTTTATAGTTTTGTTTATGTGCTTAAGAAACTAAGTATAAAACATAATTTTATGTATATTAGATCATGTTAGACACAATATCTAATTTATCCCAACAAAAACAAGTTGTCTGGTTGGACAAGTGCAAACAATATTTATATTGTGCTTCATTTGACAAATGCAAAATGTTNTGCACATATTTCATCTTCTAAACTTTTGTTTGAACAAATAATGAGTATACTTGGCTTAACACAAAAGTTTGAAACATTTCGAAATACATGTCAAACTTTAATAAATGTGTTTTCAAAGAAACCACACACATTCAATGTTAAGTTGGAACATTTAATTTGTCTCGAAACTTGAAAGCATGCTTAAATGCAAGAAAAACTAGCAACAATAGAAAATCCTCACTATGAATACAAAGGATGTGCAACTACTCTTTCCTTCATTTGCTCTACATACAAAATATTTCTTTGAAGAAAGAAAGTTCATAGAAGTCTTGCAACAAGAACAACCTCAAGTTTATCTTTAAGTTTATCTTTAACCTTTGCAGTTGTAAGAGGAAACATTGTTTGTGTTCTAGAGCAACCTAAAATAGTGGAATCATCTTGTATTTGTCATTAAACATAACATATGTTTTAGTGAGTAATCAAGTGATCTTTCTTAGATTACTTTCTTTGTAAATCTTTTAGTTTTTAGCCAAGAAGGGTTGTTCTCTATAGGTTAATTAAGAGTGCTTGAGTTCTAATTAATACTTAAGGTTTTAGTTAATAATGACTACAATCTAACTAATATTTGGAGTTTTAGTTAGGAGTGGTTGATATCCAAATAATAGTTGGATTTCACATCTCTACACATCATATCCAAGATACACAATATCATTCCAATGATATAGTAATTAACACAACGTTCTACTTCCAAAAAACTCTGCGTTGAATAGACTTATAGATTTTCCTCTTGTTATATGACCTCTTAGTAGATTATGACATAAAATTGAACTCTACTCAGTCTCGCGTCTTAGGAAGTAAATCCTTCTCATATAATATGTAAATTCCTTCTATCCGCGAGACATGATCCTTTTTCATACCACCCCTCCATATTGTAGGATCCTTCATCAAATTTCACCACTTAAATATCTTTCTCTATAAGTTTGATAATTAGTAGAGTTAGGATAATGTCTTTCAGAATCATCATTCAATATACATCGTATAATCATACAATATAATCATTCAAATTTAAACAATACACACATAAACAAGCAAACACACAAACTATTCAAAGTAAAGAGTAAGGATAAAGAAAATGCATGCAAAGAAATTATCCCGGTTCACCTCCACCTAAAGCACGTCTAGTCTCATACGCAATCTGCTTAGGAAATTCCATTAATCAATACCTTTGACTAACAACGAATATCACCAACTTCGGGCTACATGAGTTTCAACCTCTATAAGTACATGAGTACAAACCTCTTCAGGCTACATTGGTTGTCAATCTCCCTAGGTATCCTTCTCAATGTCTATGAGATCAAGAACTCTCAATTACAATGAAGAATCCAAAAGTACTATCACAATAGGAGTACACAATTCAGCTCACAGATTACAACTTCACTCAATGAAAGATTTACAATATGTAAGTTCTCAACCTAATTCATTAATCACTAATGATATAACAATTTCTCAACACTTTGATCTTCTTTTAATAAGCTTTGTTATCTTCTCATATGACTTTACATCCTTTATATAATTGTTGCATTTGATAGTCGTTGAGAATTCAAATTGTAGCGCTTCATCATAATCTTCTTGATATGGAATGACTTGGTTAATTTTGTAATTTGATTTTTAGCTTGAATCTTCAATGTCATTCTTCAAGACTACATTTTTGAATTTGTTGATGCTTTTCAAGATATCTTATTTCCTTTTATGATTAAACTCACACTTGATTTTAATTATGCCATTTTTTCAATGTTCACAATTGGCTCATTAAGGAAACTTTGTACAATATGCTTATGCTTTTGAATTATTAGATTTCCAATCAAACGACTTATCAATCATATAAAACATTTTATTAATGCTTATATTACTTTATCATTTGATTTCAAAACTTTCTTCTTCCAAAAGGTAAATTATCACAAGATAATTTTCTTGAACGTTATAACTCGTACAATTAATTTTTTGTTTCAAATAATCAAATCAATATATGATCAATAAAAAAAATGAATGATTTATCATAATATCAAAATGTGTTATAATTTGTTGTACTGTTTAGTTAATCTAACACTTTAGCCGTCTAATGTTTGTCTAGTCGTCTAACATCTTATGTTACTCAAAAGCAAAGGATTGGTCTAATTCTTAAACTTGTTGAATACCAATTGAGTACTCCTCTACCACCTTGACATGTCTATTGCATAGACTCATATAATGCTAAGACTTGACCTTTACATTTGCTAAACTTCTTGCTTTCACTAAAACATATGATAAATGAATATTAATTATTATCTTGATCTTCAAATCATATTGGTCAATTATTCAACCTCATTATATTTGTCAGACTTTTATTAGTCATCTATGTTGCTTCACTTCTAACTAGAGACTTACTTGTTTGTAGAGTGGTTGTTATCATTAAAACCTTATTGGTTAACAAGGCTCATATACTTTAAAAACACATCTCTCTTTCTCTCTCTCTCACACACACACATGCGTGCACACGCACACACACACGCGTGCGCGTGCACACGCACACATACACACACACATGCACACACACACAAACACACGCGCGCGCGCGTGCACACGCACACACACACGCGTGCGCGTGCACACGCACACATACACACACACATGCACACACACACAAACACACGCGCGCGCGCGTGCACACGCACACACACACGCGTCCACACACACTGATAACTCCTTATATTTGCATATTTTTCTTTTCTTAGAAGCTTTTGTTAGTCTATTTTAGTCTTTAATTTTCTAGAATTAGAATGATTTTAGAATTTTTCCTTATTTTTGTAGTTTTGTAAAATTATAGTTAAAATTTGGTTTTTAGATGTATTTTTTTTAGTCTTTGATAATAAATAGGGAATTCGTATTTTTGGAAAATTTTGATAAAAATCTTTTTCTTTATTTTGCTTAAATAGGTTTTTAATTTTTTTCCCTCTTTGACTTTAATTGCTCTTTTTGTTCGTAGTTGGATTGAGATTCCAGGATTGGTTTTTACATTGAAAAATTGGGCTGATTTGGTTGCATATATTTTCTGTGCAGGGATGTGTTTACAATTGGGCTGCTGCTGGAAATTTGAAGCCATAAGTTTGGGCTGAAGAATATTTGGGCCGCTGATGCTGATATGGCCTGCTGCCTTGACGCTGCACATGTGTTGCTGCTACAAGCATTGATTGGGCTGACAGATTGTAAACATTATTGGGCCACTGAGAAGCAAGCCTTGGGCTGACAAGCTGCTGCCATACAATGAGAAGCTGTTGTTATGCGTTTTGGGTTGGCACCAACTTAATTGGAACGGTGTCGCTTTGGAGAAGATTGGCAACTGCAGGGGGTCTTTGTGCGTACAGATCATTTGAGAAAAACACTCTTGTGCACATTCAATTTGCAAAGTTGCTCGAGCCATTCAATTTGAAGATTCACTTTAGAGGAAGCACCCAAAGCTAGGGCAGAGGAGAGCTGAAAAGAAGGAGCTCCACTGGTGCGGTTCTCTGCCCGGAGAAGAAGACCTGACCGGCGGGAAAATAAAGAGCTGATCGAAGGGCTGATAACGCAAGCTTGGAGTAAATGAACAGTGGCCATTGGATCAAGAGTTCGAAACGTCCAAGTGAAGCAAGGTTCCCCTTTCCCATATTTTTTTCGTTTTCTTCAGACCCTATATAAAGGGGTTTTGCTTCTGCCATGTATACAGACTTACTCTTAGACCGAAACACTTTTCACGTTACAGTTCTCTCTTCTCTAGTTTAGGGTTTTATTCGCTTTTCTTAGAGTAGGGTTTGTGTTCGTGATTCTGGATTTCGTTGATGAGATTCATGGAACCGTGAGCTTCTCATTCAGTGATCTCTGGTATAATGTCTGTAATTTTCCATTTTCATATTAATAAAATTTGATTTCTTGTTTTTCTCTATTCCTGTTTGCGTTAAGATTGTTCTGTGATGTTGATGTTTGTAATGCTTTTGTTTAGAAAATACTTTGGATTCTGTATCTTTGCATTCTATAATTCCTTTTGGAATTAAATGCCTCTGTAATGAGCATTATTCATCGAGATGTCTTCTCGAGTCAGAGAAGAGTCCATTAAAGATTCATCAGTGTTATATTTTTGCTTCTTGTGTTTTGTGCACTGATTGATTAATTGAGTGAGAATTTCCACTTTAAGTTCTGAAATATGAACTAAAAAGATCCCATAGAGAGCTTAACTTTCTCGGAATGTCTTTCTGAAGAGGAATTGAGACTCTTTCATTCAATCTATTGCACATTTATCTCTGTTTGATTTTTTCTAATATCGTTAGTTTGTTTCTTTCCTTTTTACATTTTTGTTGAATTGATGTTTAGTATATTATGTAATGTTCTGATTGGTTGGATATTAAGTGTTCATTTTGATTGAAGGTCATTTAGGTTCCTTTATTTTGCTTTTAATTGAAATAGATGTAGAAAGATTTAGGATTTATTTTGTTTAGTTACTGTTAGAATTTTATGCACTGTTAAGTTCTATCTTTTCATGACTGTAGTTTAGAGTAGATTTCATTTTTTTTACATTTTATTTCTTTAATTTCCTTTTAAACAAATTTTTCTTCTTTACTATTTTCTTATCAATTTCTTGGTTTTTAATTAGATTTATTTTCCCCACCTTGCATTAGAATAGTAAATAATTAGGTAGTAAGTAATACAAGATTCTAACCAAACACTTTGTACTTAATTTTAGTTGAGTCCTTGGATTGATACTTAGGTTGTCCCTATACTACATTAGTGTTCTGATTTTAGGCGACAAAAATCAGTTTAACACACACACGTGCACACACGCACACACACACGCGTGCACACGCACACATACATACACACACGTGCACACACACACGCGCGTGCACACGCACACACACACGCGTGCACGCACACACGTGCGCGTGCACACGCACACACACATAATCAACAAGTCTTAGTAGATTGTGACATAAGTCATGGCTCACTCGACCCCACGTATCTCTCAATAGTTATGATAGAGTAAATTCTTTTTATCTACAAGACATAACCCCTTCTCATATTGTCCCTCCAGATTATAGAAACCTTCATTAACTCTTACCATTTAAATATCATTTTCTATGTGAGTTTAATAATTAGATAATTAGCAAAATTAGGATAATCTCCTTCTAAATCACCATTCAATAAATATAATTAATCATACAACACAACATAGTATTTTCTCTTTAGAAATGACTGCATTCACATCATACACATACTTTCTTTTTATCTCTCTCACACACACATATAATTAATAAAAGTTCTTTGTAAATTATGACAAACTTTGACTCTACCTAACCTCACATACTAAATGAAAGGATTTCATCAATCAATAAATTATTTTTAATCATATAAGTATTTTACAATTTTGTTTTTATGGAAATGGTAGAAGTTGATTTTCATTATTTTAAAGTTTAAAAATTAAAAATATAAAAAATAATCCAAGATTATTTGAAAACTGTTTAAAAATAACACTTAATTAATATTTTGAAAAATATAAAGTTTTCTTAAAATGAATAGTGAATATCATAAAAATAAAACCTATCAAAAGTAAATATTTAACTCTCTTTTTTTTAATAAACTTCCTATACAATAGCATAAAAGAAGGAAAAGAATATTATGTTATGTTTGTAACACAAACTTTATAATAGAAACTCAATGAGTAAATTTGTTTGAGTATTACCAATTTTTCTTGTAAAGTTTATGTAAAATATGAAATATCATAACTATTCAAATAACAAAGTATAAAAGGGACTTAAAATTTTGGAGACAAAGAAGGGGACCAATGGACCCATGAGACTAGCAATCATTTGCTTATATTTGCTACTTCATCACCTGGCTAGGGTTCTTGTCCCAATTGTGTGGTCCACATGATGAAATGGAGATGAAATGTTTTCACTTTATCTATGGCTAATATGTTTTTAAATATGGACAAATATATAAATAAAATATCATATCCACATTTTTAATGGTTTGTAAATAATTTTAATGAATATAAAAGAAAATACTATAATATTTTATAAGAATATTATTATTATTATTATTATTATTATTATTGATATAATTATATTAAAGTTATTTTAAAAAATACAGTATGAACTAACATATGAGTTTAAAAATATGAATTTTAATTATTAAATTTATATTAAAAAATATAAATGTTTATAAATGCAATGTTAATGGAAGGAAATTTCAATAATTGAAATATATAAATGAAAACTTGAGCTGCAAATTGAGAAGTGAGAAATAAATATCTAATTTAAATTAAGCAATAATAAAATAATCAATCCAAACCATATATCAAAAGATTAATATAAACATGACGCTTGAGCACCATATCAAAAGATAAAATAAAATAAAATTTTGTTCATTTCCTTATTTAAGTTGTAAATATGCTACTTAACTGACAATTCATATCGATTGGACGAAATATTCTAAATAGAAAAACGAATAACTTTATGTAATTATAATTAATGTTAATTTTCTCCTCATAATTGATAATTATTTTTAAAAACTATTTTTTTAAGAAGTGTAACAAGAAAGATTATGAACATATTTTCTAAAATTCTATTTTCAACTATTTCACTTTTCACTCAGTTAAAATTATCGAGTTTTGTTGATACGAGAATAAAACTAATCTATAATTGCATATTTAAAAACACAAAATTAAAACACAAAATTAAAATTTTTTACTCTAAATTTTAATACTAGTAATTAAATTTTAAAAATAAATAAATATAATTTTTTTAATTTTACAATGTTAATTTTTTTACGTGTTAAATAGTAAAAAAATTATATCTATTCATTTTTCATATTTGAAACTAAATTGTATCAAATTTTAGAACATGAATAAATTTCAATTTTTCGTCAAAATTTAAGAATTAAAAATTAAATATAATCCTTTAAGTTAATGATTAAATAATAAAAAGAAACTTTACAAACTTATTTTACTAGCATTTTGAAATATAATATGTTTCGTTTACGGAAGTATGAGTATCAAATCTTACTAGGAATATATAAATGTGACCCAAAAAGAAAGTAACACTAAAATGGTTGATTTATACTAATACTACTACAAGTTAGGAATATGTATGTTTATATATATATATATATATATATATATATATATATATATATATATATATATATATATATATATATATATAAATACTAATACTCTATCATCCTATTTTTCACTCTTTTGCAAACAAAAATGAAATGGCTTTTTCTTTCTACACCTAATTTTTCTTTGTTGACATGGAGGTGTAATTAGTAATCATGGGATACAGGAAGAAAAATCTGAACAAAATTTGCTTAGGGAAACTCATAATCCAAAACCAGTAAAGCCCACTTATGTTCTCATTAGTCAAATAGTCAAATGTTTTATCTACCTCTATGATTTTCTTTCCACACCTCCATTACAATGCAATAACAAAATTGATATTTAAAAATGTTGATGGTTATTGAAAAATATAATCTTAAATGTATTAAACATCTTTTGATTGTATATTATTATAAAGGAATTTATTTCAAAATAAAGATTATAAAATACATTTGAAAATTTATAATCCAAAGTCAAATTTTAACTGTTTATAATTACTTTTTTTTTATTTATAAAATAACCTTACAAAAGACTTTAAAGTATATTCTAAATTGAATTCAAAATTTGTTACGATAAAAGTATCATAAAAGTCAATAATAAGTATGTTTTCTTGACGAAGCTTTTCTGATAAATCCAATAACTCAGTGAAGATATATTATTATAAAATTCTATAACCAACATTCTATAACATAATTTAAACCTTACTCTAGAATAATAAATTTGATTACAGATTTCAGAGCGCTAATGATAATTTTAATGATAAAATATTGTTAAAATATTAATCAAAATAATTCAAAATCACTTTGTATATTTTAAATTCTTTTATTTTGAAATATACATATTTTTTTGAAATTCAATTATGATAAATTATTGGTAGCGATAGAAAAAATATGGTTGAATATAAAAATTAAGAAAATCAAAGTCAATTTGAACTAAAAAATATAGTTAACTTAACTCAAGTTACGTTTTGGTGAGTTAAAAACTTTATATTCATTCCGAGGTGAATTAGTGGGTTGATTTACTTAATATTTTGTTTTTCGTAATTTATTTTATGTATTTATTGTAGTGCAAGTAGATTAATCTAATTATTTTTTATTAGAATGAAATTAAAAGGTTATTTTCTCAAATATCATTATAAAAATATTTTAAATCATTCAAATATTATTGAATAATATTAAAATATTTAAAAAAAAATCAAATTGTAAACTTATATAATTACTTAATAGGTTTAATAGGTTCGGAGTTCTCTATATTTGGAGTTTGTTTCAATTAGGTCCTCCAATTTTGAAAGTGATCAATTAGGTTTCTAATTTTGTCAATTTGAATCAATAAAAGTCTTTCTGTTAAATGTAGTTAACGCCGTGAAGTTTTTGAACACGTGGCACGCTGACTTTTCCAGGTAACACCGTTTCAAGTGCATAAGTGGATTATAAAATTAAGGACCTAATTGATCACTTTCAAAATTGGAGGACCCAATTGAAACAAACCTCCAAATATAGGGACCTTCAAACCTATTAAACCTACTTAATAAGAAACTTATAGGAAATGGTATAAAAATTGTTATTGATGGACTATTATGGGTCAACTGGTTAAAACTTGTTGCAAGGGTAGAATTAGTATATAATAAATAAGTAGAGACTATAAAATAAATGACTAAAAATTTTATAAATTAAAACTATTTTATATTTAAGCTTCTTCTAAATGATTTATAGAATACTAATTTTGATTTGCTTTATTATTTTTTTAAAAAGTTCTTATCAAAAAATTATTTGAATATACATGTGATAATGATAATATAAATAAATGTTTTATGTATCTTAGCTTTATTGATTTCACATTTTTGTTAAATTAAATTTTAATGGTATACTTTCATTTCTTTTTCTCTTCTAAATTTTTTCCATTTTTTCGAGTCTGATATTAATTCCTTTATAAGAGAATTTGGAATTTATTTTAAGTTTGAGTATATTTTGACTATAATTTTCTCGCTAAATCCTTCTTGAATTTCTTATCTTTATTACGATCATAACAAATAAAAATAAAAAATTAATTACTGTAATAAAATGCTTTAAAAATAAATTATCAATTTTGATAAGATTATAATGATATGGCAGAAACATTTGTAAATTTTTGTCAAGATAAAAAATGAATCACCATAAAATATTTATAAAGTATTTTTTTAAATCATGATTATAATTATGAAATGAAACACTTTCAATTTTTATGTGATAACAAAAACTTGGTTAATAAATATAAGAATATAATACATATATACATATATATTTATATATAGAATAGTTACAAAATTCAATTCCCAATATTAATTTGATATATTAATTAAAGTAATTTATATGGAACTAATTTATAAGAAAATGTAAGTGAACAGAAGTATCCGTTGAGATTAACAGTACTAGACTAAGAGAATAGTGAGCCCAAAAGGAGAGAGAAAGATCTTAAAGAGAAATGTTACCGTTGGAACCTTAAATGTAACGGTTGATAACCAAAATAATATATAACGTTACATTCATTCTCACATCACACTACTTCACTTTCATCTCTCTCTTTCTCTCTCTCTCTCTCTCAACTTTTCATTCCATTCTTCTCTCTTCTCCTTGTTCAAGAACAATCTACCATCTTTGTGTTATCACATTCTTCTCTTAGTTTTAATCTGTTATCATAACAACAATGGGTGAAACAAAAGATACCCATGTTGTAGAAATCCCAGTTGAGCAAGAACATCATCTGCATCCCAAGAATGTGTTGTGTTCCATGACAAGCAACATGATTGAGGCAATAGAGGATCACCCTTTGACAGAAATCTCAGAAAGTCCCGGTCACCTTTTGCTTCTGAAGCTATGGCAAAGAGAGGAAGAACTCTTTGCAAAACGCATTGCTCATAAGGAGACAAGGATGGACACCATCAAAGCTGAACTCTTTCAACTGTCGTCTTTCTTCTTCATCTTTCATGGCTTCTTCCTAACCCTATTGTTTACTTCCTGGGCCAGGGCCCAGAAAGAGGCCCAGCAGGCCCACCACAGTGTTTGCCACAAGTGGTGGCTTCCCTCCATGTTGTCCCTCTGCAGCTCCCTTGTGTTTGTGGTTCTTGTTCAGGTGAAGGTGCACAGGTATTGGAAGGTGTGGGGAGAGTTGCAGAGGGAGAGGAGTGATGGTAGGGCTGTGACAAGGTGCATTCAGGAATTGAGGATGAAAGGGGCTAGTTTTGATCTGTCCAAGGAGCCTAACAGTGGAAAGAGGATGAAGAGTTCCAGTGTTGAGATCAAGTGGGGACCATTCACTTGGTGTTCAAAGAACTTACTCACCATTTCTCTTGTTTGCTTTACAGGTTTCATGTTTCCTGCTTCCAAGTTGGTCCTCTGTGGTTTCTGATCATGGATCTGCCTCTCCTTTCTGAGGGACTTCTTGTGGTATAATTTTTGTTTTCCTCTTTCTCTACAATAGTTTACATACAAAATCCAATCTTTTATCCAAGTCTGATTTTACATAGTCCCTCTTTCTAAAGATGGCAACTTTAGTCTTCCAATCTTCTTTTACTTGGTAAAGTTTGTTCCTTCTTTTAATTTCAACCATTATATTTTGAGGAAAATACTGTTGCATTTGTTTAGTCTTTTGCTGGGGAATGAAGCAGATTTGGTCCGATGGAACCCTTTTGAACACAGGGGAACCTCATGTTTCAATGCAAAGCTCAAATTTTGCAAGAAGAGGGGGCTGGAGCATGTGAGATGCATGCATAGATGCACATACAGGACCACCTATGGGAGACAGGAGACACATTTTTTTAGTTGATTGTTTATTTTGAGAAGGTTTCACTTGATGGTTGTGTTGCTGATTGCTGGAAGTAACACCTCTTGTGTGCTCTTCACATCTACAGTGTTGGGAACTCTATCTACAATGCAGTTACCACTGCTTGCTGCTCCAATTTTGACTCATCCTATTCATCCAAACTGCAATTTCATATTTGGAACAATCTCTTGCAAATAAATCTAGCCAAGTGTGTGTATACAAGTGATCAAATTCTTTTACATTTCATTTCAATGTAACATTGTATTATTCTTATTTCACACAACGTTATATAAACAAATTCTTTTATTCAATTTTTAGCTCATGTTAGTGTAACATTGTATTATTCTTATTTCCCAGTTATAAAAAATATTCTGTCATTCTTTTTTTGGCTCATATTCTGTCAACCTTCCCTAATAAAGCTTTTTTGGTAGGTTGGCAGATAAGAAATCAATGCCATTCTGGTGTTGTTGTTGGCAGACAAGTGCATTTGGATCCATGCAATTACAAATAATGCCATTTTTTACTGTTACCAAAACTAATCCAAACGATTAATGAATTGATAGTCCCTTTTAATGCACTTATTAAGGAGATTACCAAATTACAAATACTTAAAAGCGGGTTACCATTAGTTACAAAGATTTAAAACGTATTAAATAAATTGAAACTCTAAACTGATTTAAAGGATTTAAAACGTATTAAATGATAAATTGAAAAATAACACTAATATCTAAAAAAAAAGTACCAAGTTTTTTGTCTGAGTACTGAGAATTTTTTTGTAGCATTTTACAATTGACAATCTGGTGACGAATTAATATTTATATCATTTAATGCACACTAATTTGTTTAGTAGATTACCAGAGTGATAGGAGAATTGTATCAACAATACTTTTAACTACATTAATAACTCTTTATCCTGTGGACAATTTGGTCACAACTTCTATAACATAAATAGTTAAAAAATATTAAAATTACTAAAAAATATGAAAAACAAAATTCCTTTTTCCAACATTCATATGCCTTGGTCTAAAAATCCAATCCATTCATAAAAATCCATTTGTCCATTTCCCTTTCTTTGCATGCTCAAATACCAATAAAAATATGCCTTTAACAAATCCTAGGCATTTTCAAAACCAAAAATGCGAAAAACACCTGCAAACAAAGTACACAAAGGTTAACAGTGTCATTGTGTTTCAATTAACACTTCACAGACAAAAAAAAATAAAAATGATACCTTCATCAGCCTGATACTTGTTTTTGTCATCACCAGCATATGCAAGTAAGTTGTACTTAGGATTCCACTCAACACTGTTCATAGCGGCTCTACAAGGAATTTGATGTACTGTTCTTCCAGTTTGAACATTGGACTGTTTCATAAAGTAGCAATTAAAAACGAAAGAACAATGCATGAAAGCAGCAAGAAAGCAAGCAAGAAAGGAAGCAAGAAAGGGATAGGTTTAGCATTGCATATAGCAGAAGAAAAAAATAAGTCTGTTGGGACACTTATGTGTATAATTGCAACAGACATTATAAATAGTCTGTTTTTTTAGGTGTGGGGGGTTATGTTATTGTTTTTCCGAGCTGGGTGAAATAAGCAGCTGAGGGTGAGGTCTCTCTAAACACCTCAATTGTAATTGATTGTTGGTCTAATCTCATGGAACATTGGTACGAGATAGACAATAGAGGAATACACATACAGTTTAATACATCTGTGTAATAATACTAGTCTTATCAACTGGTATAGGGAGCCGTGATCTTGGTTCTGTGGAGGGGTGGAAGATAGGGTATGGTGAATACAACAATGGAATCAAGAATGGATGGCCTGGAAAAGATAGTTCAAGAAATGGTTCAAGATCATGGCAAGACTGAAACGAACAGCATGAGTGACTCCAGAGGTTGGAGGATATGATCACAGGTCTCACCGTAGTAGTGGAAAAGCTGTCAGATGGAGAGAAAACTTCTGACAACATTTCTGTGGAAAACGAAAGAAATTGAAGGATTAAATTGCTTTAGAAGGAAAAGAATTAAATTGGTTTCATGGGAGCATAACCTCCCTGGATTGAGGGCATAACCCCTCTCTACAAGCAATAAGTCTGACTTTACAGAATACTCGATACCCCTCACCCATACCCACTAAGTCTTCTCTCCTGTATCCTAACATTACACCCCCTCTGCCAAACAACCTTGTCCTCAAGGTTGGAAACGGACACCCCTGGCTATGCTCTTCAGTTCACATCAGGCAGCTTGGGTGGTGGCAAAATCTTTTCTTCATCGGCTCCCGACTCGTCCTCTGCCAAAATTATCACGCTTTTCTCTGCACAATGGTGACCAGGGTCGGACGGTCCACCACAATGAAAACATCACCCCTCTTTCTTTGTCTTAAGGAATACTGGGTAAGGGAGATTTCTCACCACTCTTCCTCGATTGTCGGCCCCACCGTTCGTACTCCCTTCCGCGCTACTCGCCGGTGTAACTCCATCTCTCCTTACTGGCCCATTACCCTCCATTCCGCCCGACCAATTCAGGGACTGACGTTCGGTTTCGCCTCATAGCCCCGTCCCTGTTGCGCGCAACCCCGATGGGTTCGCCTTGAACCTGTTCCAACTTCTCCCTCTCGCTCTAGTCGTTGCGTCTTCCACATCCCGCGCGATCCTCATCACAACAATCAATTCTTGCGGACCTTGAATGCACACTTGCCCCTTTATGTCTTCTCGCAATCCGGCGAGAAAATACCCTAATATTTGTTCCTCCACTACCCCGTAAGCTTGGCCCACCAGCATCATCATCTTCTCCCTCAGCATCAAAGTCAACTGGATCATCCTTTGCTTCCTCCTCTTCCTTCTTCTTCTCGGCCTCTTTAAAGGATGCCTTTTCAGCATCCTTGTGGCCCTCTCTCCGTCAGGTGGCAGCCCCACAGGTTCACAAAACACCACATCATGCTTGTCCAATAAAAACTCCATCTCCCTCTTTTGTTTGTCGATGAGGCCCAAACCATTCGGGCTGCTTTTTCTGGACTCAAATGAGCCCAATTCCCATACCATTAGCCCCGCTGCCACTTCATCCATTTTTACTAAAGCCCTGAGGCCCACCACTCTTCTTTCCAAAGTGGGGTTCCTCTGTACTGTTATCTCCATCATCGTCAACTTTCTCCAATCCACCGACACCTTCCCGAGCTTCGCTAGCCACTCCACGCCAAGGATGACCGCTACTCCTCCGTGCTCAAAAATCATACCCGTTCGGTCCCCAATCTCCCCGTTCGGCTTCATCATTTGTGGCTGAGTGAAACCTCCAGCAGACAAAGCGGACCTCTCCCCTTGTTTCCGGTCTATTTCGGTCTTAACTTCCTCCGTCTCCACCTCTTCATCCTCTGACTGCTCGGTATCTTTCAATCGGCATGGATTACAACACTCGGTCTCGGATTGTTCGGCAATCATTCCTCGTCCCTCATAAGACTCGTCCACCGTCCCCTTCCGTTCGAAAGCTGTCAACCGCTCCACGACGGTTCCGAACCTTATCACCAGAGCTTCCTTCAACCCCTCCCAAGAGCGATCCCTGGCTTTCTCCTTCCAGGCTCTGAACCAGTAGCCAGTGCTTCCCTCCATGCTCACAAACACTAATTGTACCTTCTCCTCTTCTGCTACTCCTTGAATTTCGAAGAATCGCTCCGCCCAATTGATCCAATTCAATGGATTTATCCCTTCGAACACGGGCAACTCCAGCCTCTTCCTCCAATTGAACCGCTCACCTTCTCCGCCCCTAATTTCGCCCTCGCATCTCGTACTCCTATTGGCGTTCATAGGCGCCTGACTGTCATCATACGGTTCCCCCTTTCGTCATCGCTCTCGTTCCTCCCCCAAGCATTCCCTTCTCCTTCTCTGATTCTCGTTAACAGTATGTTGATCATCTACAGACCCCGGACTGCCTTCTAATCCCTTTTTCTGGTTCCACACCTTTCCTCCAGGAACTCGTAAGAGTTCTCTGGTTTCCTGTTGCATTTCTTGCATATTTCTTTTCCATTCTGCTAGCTCCCTTTTCTGTTCGCTGATCCTCCTTTCCCAAGAATTGTCTCTTCCTTCCATGCTTCCTCCTTTTCTTGACCACTTCTTGATTCGTTCTTGACCCCTCTCCTAAAGATATCCGGCAGGTCGGACCACTTGATAGGTTCTTAATTATTGAACCTAATCGTTCTCACTCTCACAACAGTATGAACAATATAGAAGATGATGAAAGAACTGTATTATTCAGAAAAAAAATGGATCTGTACAAGGACATGGGAGCATAACCTCCCTGGATTTAGGGCATAACCCCTCTCTACAAGCAATAAGCCTGACTTTATAGAATACTCGATACCCCCTGACCCATAATCGGGTCTTATTTATACTATTTCTTCCACCTTCTATTCTAAACCCATTACCCACTAAGTCCTCTCCCCTATATCCTAACAGAATGCAAGCAAGAAAGCAAGTAAGAAAGAAACCACGAAAGAAGTAAGAAATCAAGAAAGAAAGAAAGGAAACAAGAAAGATAGGAAACAAGAAAGCAGGCAAGCAAGTAAGAAATAAAGCATGAAAGAAGCAAGAAAGAAAGCGAGAAAGCAAGAAAGAAAGCAAGCAAGAAAGAAAGAAAGCATAAAAGAAGGAAAGCAAGAACGAAAGTAAACAAGAAAGAAAGAAAGCAAGCAAGATAGAAAGCAAGAAAGATGAAAGCAAGAAAGAAAGCAAAAAAGCAAGCAAGAAAACAAGAAAGCAAGCAAGAAAGAAAGTCATGTAACTTACTATGTCTATGAACAAGTCTTCATTTGCAGAAGCATTTAAGAAAGAAACCAAGAAAGAGAGTCATGTAACTTACTATATCAATGAACAAGTCTTCACTTGCAGAAGCAATTAAATGCCCAGTATAATTGAAGCCAATTGTCCGGACAGGCCACCTAAGAAACAAGCATTCCATATTTGTCACAAAAACAATAAAAACAATCAATATAGCTTAAAGAATGAAAGCTGAATACACAAACATTAAAGCCAATGAAAACTCACTCCAGCTTTGTGAAGGTACGCACACAGAGCATCTCTGAGATGTTCCACAGGCTGACAAGGGAATCAGCACTTCCAACAGCAAAATATCTGCCATAATAACATGGCATTATTTATTTGTTATGTCCTTTTGCAGAAACTTTTTCTATGCAAAGGATACTCAATTGAAGGAAATGATGACAACAAATTAACAATTTAGAGTCAGATATATGGTTGTATATTTGTATATCTAACTTTCTAACTAAAATGAAATCAGTGAGACCAGAAATAACGAACATTTGGAAACATACCTTCCTACTGGGTCAATTGCAATGCAATAACAACCAGCTGTATGAGCCATGAGAGTGTCAAGAGGCCGAAGAGATGGGTAAGACAGTACTTCCACAGTCCCTGAGAGGGCAAGAAGTAATAATAAAAATATAAGAAAGTTCTCTACTTTATAAAAGCCAAAATTTAGATTCATGTTTTAGAAAGTACCAAGTCAGTCAATGATCTTACCATTTCCTGTTGTTAGAAAGAACATCTCCCCTGTCATGTTCCAAGCAATCTCATTTACCTAGAAAAAGAAAAGGAGAATCAACAATGAGTTCAATGGAATCAATTCTTCTTGATAGAGTTATGTTTCCCTTTGTGATAAACAGAAAGGATGTACACTTTTTAAGTATTCTGTGTATATCATAGATAGACGAGTATGAACTCCCAAAATATAAGTTTGGTGTGATTGAGAAAAATAATGATAATGAAGGAGTTAGAACTTCAGGTGAGATGAATGCAAAAAGAGAAGAACTCAAGAGCTAGGAACCAAAAAAACACAGGTAGTTCAGAAAGTGAGGGTATGTTATGGGAAGCAGAAGCATTATGGTATTCGTTTATATAGTAATCCACGCTATTTTCCATATAGGGTGAATCCTTAAAGACTTACACTTAGAGTTCTCAACTTGACTCATGATTCAAGGGCTAGCCCTAGCCCACCCTTGAAAAAACCACTTTTAGGAGGTCCCCTCAAGTAGGGGCAAAAAAAAGCTCCATTCCCCAAAGTCCCTCTCAAGTGGATTAGGATCAAGGTTAAGGTGAATTTGGCCAACTACAAGAATTTAGTTAACTCTTAAAAACAATATCATTTATGTACACATGTAAAATTATATATTTTATTAGATAGTCTAATATATTGTAATTTTATTATATTTGAATTAATACTTTTACATCATACTTATTATGTTATTAAATAAAATATATAATATATAGTTTAATACAGATATTGACTATAATCTATTTATCAATTTTATCAATTTCTTAGAGAAGAGATCTTATAGCTTTTAATAAAGAAGTATGTAATACATTGTGATACTAGAGATTGAAACTGTAAAATAATTCTCGAGGACTTGATTAATCCCTCTCATAATCTTCTATTTATAAGAATAATTGATACAAAAGTATATGATAAATAGGGTAACCCTTGACACAATATATTCACATTCTAAGGTCTGGAGACCACTAAGTTTAGGACACATCTTTTTTAATTTAGACAAATAATGATGGCCAAGTCGATCATGTAGCACTTTAGGATTAGGAGAAGCAACACATGACACCCTTGGACGAGATCCAAAATGGTATAATCCGCCAGTTTCTTATCCTTCTCCAATTTGTCTCTCCAAACTACGCTCATGTGTAACAAAAGATTTGTGATCAAAGGTTATTGAATAATTTAACATTTTGGTCAACTGGCTTAGGGAAATTAAATTAAAAGGACAATTAGTGACAAAAAGGACAGAGTTGAGATTGAGGGAGGGAGGCAAGGAAACATGACTGACTCCTTTGGAGGAAGTTTTAGATCCATTTACAAGGGTTATGAAATGAGGTTTTTCTCGAAAAGAAATAAATGAGAACAAAGAGGTATTACCAAAATTGTGATCAGAAGCACTTGAGTCAATTACCTACGAATTTTGACCTTCCATGGATTGAGAAATGCAGGTTGTTGATGTACTGGAAGATTGAGATGGTTGTGCCAAGCTGTTAGACTTTAACCTTAGATACTCTTGATATTCATCCTCGGTAAACTTAGAAGTGGAAGTTTCAGGCTTCGAAGTGGAAGTTTCAGTCTTCGAAATATTGGCGGTCATGCGCTTCCTGAGTTTGAGGTATCGAGATACAAAAAAGGCGAGTGGTCAATGTTTCCATGAGACCTCATGATTAGTCAGAAGTTGATCTCTGAGATGATCAAAATCAGGATGTAGGGCATGAAGGATCAACACCATGTAAAATTTGTCTAGTTTCTTCTTGATATCCTTTAATGGGTCCGCTTCCAAAAAATCTTGAGTTCTTCAACAGCAGATTAGGCTTCAGCCATAAAGCACACCATATCATGGTCTGCAATTTTAAGAGATTCAAACTTGTTTGCAGTGTCATAAAGACGTTGAATATTGTTGGCATAGATGCTTTGAGCTTTCTTCCAAAATGAGTGACAAATTTTGAAAGCCCTCAGAGATATAAGAAGTTTGGGTTCCACTGATTGCCATAACAGGGCACACAACTGGAAATCTATTTATTTCCACTGATCAGTTTTTTCAGCAAGCACAAGGCTTCCATCTTGCTCAAGGTGTTCATAATGCCCTTGGTCAAGGAACCACATTTCAATGGCAGCAGACCATGATAGACAATTTTTTCCATTTAGCTTCTCGGAGGTAATTGATGGACTTCCAGAGAAGGAAAAAGTACTACCAGACGCCATCTCTAAAGAAGACGAATCGCACCAGTAAGGAACAAGAAAACCCTAAGAGTTTAGATGGACGGAACTATGACGGCGGCAGCCGGCGTCGGACGGTAGCAGCACCGGATAGATGCTACGAGTCAGAAACCAGAGCGGGATCAACTTACCGCTCTTATACCAATTTGAGATTGAAACTGTGAAATAATTCTTGAGGGCTTAATTAATCCCTCTCATAATCTTCTATTTATAGTAATAAATTGATACAAGAGTACATCCTTGACACAATATAATCATGATAAATAGGAAAACCCTTGACACAAATAGGGTAAATATCCTAAGAGTGATAAAATGCCAAACACGACAAGAGAAACATGGAGTCTAACCAAAATATGAGAATATTGAATTAATTTTAATAAAATTTACACTAAAGTTTTTTTATAATTACTAAATAAATATTTATTATATACATACATACATATAAATATATATATATATATATATATATATATTGATTATTAAAGAGAAATAAATAATTGGTAGAATTTAAGTATAAATTTAAGTCATACATTAGAAAAAGAAAAAAATAAACAACATATAATAAAAAAACCATAAACTTATTATTCATAAATTCATTATTTTAAACTTTCAAATTAAGATATCTTATTTAGTTTTGATTCACATCCAGGTGAATTTTTCGCACTAAATGACTCTTATTTATACTTTAAAAATATGTTTATCAAGTCAAAGAAAATTAAACATGTTTAGCCAAGGAAGGATTTCAACATCCTACGTTGCTACTTAATTTTCCTATATAAACAAGCAACCAAGTTTGATAAAACCTTTTACAAAATTTATGTTAGTCTGATTAAAATGTTTATATATAATTCTTTGACAAATTAAAAACACTTAGATTTGCGATAAATTAGTAGTTAATTACATTTCTTCTTCTATTCAAAATGAATATCTTTTCTAAAAAGAAGGCTCATGGGCTGATCCTAGTCCATAGGTTTTTTGGAGATATTTTGATCCCGTGGGCTTTTTTTCAATGAAGGGATTTTTGTTCTTATGAGGTTTTTTTAGTCCAGCCCATGTGAATCAAGACCAAACCATGTGAGGAGGCCAAATTGACAGGTCTAACACTTGTGTGGATATAGTGAAAAAACAACAGTATGTATATTTTAAAAGACTCGTCAGGTTTCATCCGAAGCTAGGAATTGAAAGTCAAGCCCTTTATCGGACTGCAAATTTCAATTCCTATTCCTCATCATGGTTGGATGGTCTAAAAGAGAAGATAATCAGATTAACATGTAGAAACTGAATTATATTCACTTAAATGAAAAATAAGAGTACAAGGATATACTTATACACAAAATATACTAATGAGCTTCTGAGCCTAATATCAGAGTGCAGAACAACAAAGTATCATTTTTAGCAAATTTCCTTATCCTTCTTCACATCTTCAAGCTTAGTGTAGAGTTCATTCTTCAATCCTTGTCCAACACACCACTTCTCAACAGCCTTGGACCACAAAACATAAATGGATAAACCCCATACTTTCTCTGTTGCAATGGCTGGAGTAGAAGTGAAAGCAGAGAAAAGGCACTGACGGGGAAGAGGATGAACTAGACATCTTTTTAATAATAAAGGGAAGAAAAAACCTCGGTCTAAAAGCATGAAGAAACTTAACTGTATTCACTTAAAATAAAAATAAAGGGATATATTTATATAAAATATATACTAATGGGCTTATGGGCTCAATAGTTCAAGAATACACAAACCTAGCATATGTACTTTACCAATTAAACTGGTAAAGGCTAATTAAAGACAAGTTACTCATAATTTTCAAGTTCCAGCATCATTTGTTATCCTCAAAAACAGGCTTTAACAAATTGAAAGAAACAGACCCAACAACATGAATGAAGTATAAACTAGATTATACCTCATAATTGAACTTGCGCCTGTGAATTGGTTTGAACTTCCGAACATCCAGTATTGTTAATTCATCATCCTATTAAACACAAAACAAGGAATAACTTTACCACGCCAAAAAACAGCATGAGAACCATAGACATATTCAATTTAATAACTACAGATCTAATGATTCTAGAGCAAGAAACAATTCAAGCAAAACAGCCTATAGTCGGTACTGATATCCAATCACCACAAATGCATTTCAGAGCTTAAAGCAAATGGATTGTCACATACCCTGTTACCAACAGCTACATGAGTCCCATCAGGTTTGTAAGTGATGTTGATATTCTCCCCACTAAGTTCTGCCTGTTGTGAGCATTTTCCACCTGCAGAAACCAAACATCATAAACCTTTTTCCAAGCCCCCTCCCTGGTCCTCAATCAAAACGGTAAATAATCTGTTTACATCTTTTTAGACTTCCGTGGAGCTAACTCAATTAGCACTTTTTCCAGCTATTAATAAGAAAAGCATGTATCTTACCTACAGAAATATTTTCAAGTAAAAAAAAACAATTATTTGTGCATTATGGTATAGGTTTGTATTGGATCAAGAAAATATAACCATATAATGCACTATAGATCTCCCAAATTATAAAAAGCCATAATAAATCTCCTCCCTCATGATATCACAAACTAAAATAATTTGTGTATCTGAATAATCACTTACTTCGAGCATCCCACAAGCGAACAGTCTTGTCACCTGATGCAGTTGCAATCAAATCAGCATGTTTGGGGTCCCAGCATAGCTGATCCACACTATCAGTGTGACCTTTCAGTTCGATATCTTTGACCTTGCCCTACAATAAACATAATGTTTCATTTACCGAACGAGACTGGAAAAATAAACAGTTGACCTAAAGCTTTAGTAAGGATTTCCTTTCAGACTATGCATAGTTCACAATGTCATTATTGATTTGATCAAACAAGATCGAATTCTAATAGAAACATCCTCTCTGACATTACCGTCGTTTTGGATCACAGAAGGTAATCAATAGGTGGTGATCCTTTGTGCCCTCGTCCACTGATTCCAACAGAACCTAGTCCTTTCCCTGCTCTAGATACACTTCAACATTAAGTTTAACTCTTCCTTCGGCTAACATACTTCAAGGATTAACCCTTGATTAAATCTCTAAACCCAAATCCTTTAGAGGTAATCTTATCTAATCCCGAGAAAGTAAAAAGGTTCCCAAAGTAATTTCAAAGTGAAAATTATTAAACAAGATATCAACACTTGGGTATTCAATTTTTTCACAAACAGCACACCTACTACATTTCTTTGTAAGCACTAACTTATTCTTTCTCCAATCAAATGACAGCATCTCTACGTGAATAATGACAATTTTATTCCGTAGCCCTCAAGCCATAATCAGGTATAACAACTTACAACTAGGTCCGGACCGAAGGCTAATATAATTTAATCAATGAAATTAAAAAGATAACATGTCTCATTCTTCAGACAGCTATTACGAGAAAAATATATCGATGCAAAATTAAAATTTGGGCCACAAACACAAAAACTAGAGGGGAGCAATGAGGAGTAATCTCACATGCCCATGTGGTTCAATATGCCATATTCGCGCAGTTTGGTCCACAGAGCCAGAAGCAAGTTTTGTGCCAATGCAATTCCACGCCACAGAGTGCACCTATTGGAGAAAAAACAAAAAACACCCATTTCATAATTGGAGCAGTAAAATTGTAAAAGGGTTTGTTTTCCACACAAACCGAAGGTTTCAAGCATAAGAGACACGAAAGTGATGAGCTTTGAACGCGTTTACCATGAATGAGAAAGAGGGAGCAAAAGGGTACCTTCTTCTTGTGACCCGAATACTCTCGGCTATGGAGATTCTTAAACGGGATTTGTTCCTCCATGGTGAAAGCAACGAATCTGAGAAGCACTTTTCTGAAGCTTGAGTAGAAAGATTCGCAGTAACGGTGATTATTGTGAACAGTGTCTGATGATTGTAGTGGAAACTCACGCACAGGTGGGAACAACAGGGACGAAGAAATTTGTAGAAATATTGAGCTTAAATATTTTGCTGATTAATATATATAATTTGCTCTAATAAAACTGTTTTAAAAATAATTCTGGAAATATAATTGTTTTTATTTTTAAATATGTGAATAGTTTATGTTTACTCTTTTAAATTTTTCTAAAGGGATTAAAAATAAACACTAAAAATGAAATAAATGACTGAAATTAACAAAATAGACAAAAACAAAATAGAGATTGAAAAAATGGAAAGAGTACAAATATTGAAGATGACTAAAATAAATGAAAAGATAAAAAAGCTTAGTTAAACTTTAGAATCCTTTATATTTTAGCTATAGTGAAGAATTTACAACTTGAAATTTTAGAGATGAAATATTGCGTATTGTAATTGTAATTGTATTTACATTTGAGAGATAAATGAATATGGGCTTAATACGTGGAAATAAATCATGGTATGAAATGTGTATTTTTTATGATTTTGGTAGGTTAAATGGATAGATTAAATTTTAACATTTTATGAAAATTACTTTTAAGAGAGGTTGGTTTAGGTTATGAGTAATGTTTTTATTCCTTCGCATTATTGAATTATAATAGAATTATATTATTAACTCAATTGTTGCATTATGATTTAGTTTTCAATAATAGAAATAATAAATGAAAACTTAAAAAATTTGTTTTGAACAATAGTTTAGCTCGGCTCCAACACAATTTATCTCTTTTAGAATAATTATTAAATTTATGTATAGTCATTAAGTCTAAGTAAGTAGGAAATAGAGTACTTGAAATATTTATCGGTTATACCTAATTTTATACTTAACTTAGTTTTATACTTAAGTGTTTAATGTAGATTTAAAGTTTTCTATGCTCTCTTGTATCATATATTTTATTATAAATAGAACATAAGAATAGTATCATATATTTTATTATAAATAGAACATAAGAATAGGATCATTTCTCTCCAAATATATTTTTTCTTTATTATAATCTTAGGTTGATATTGGGTCAATCTTATTTTGTTTGTTTCTGTTTGTCTTTTTTATTGTTGTTCGATATTATCCATTATTGTCAATTGTTGTTTAACATTTTTTACTATTAATCATCATTGTCTATAGTTATTTGTTGTTGTTTGACATTATTCAAAATTGTTAGTCGTTGTTCGTCGCTAACCACCATTGTTGTAGTTAACAATCGTCATAGTTTCCTTTGACAATCATTGAATCTCAATCATCTTCTAAGTAATGACCAACCCCAGCAGTCTTGGTAGCTTGTTTGTCGTCACACGTTATCACACATCGCTCTTCTATCCATTGTAGTCAAACACATGTCACCTACGCATTGTCTTCCCATCGTTGGAACTTCATCGCTGAAGCTTCCTCTCTTTGTTTGGACCATTGGAACTTCATTTCGTCAAGGTCCAAGAGTCATCCTTGCAAAAGCCTCATAGGGTTTTCCTTTCCCAAGCTGATAAAATAAATTTCCACTAGAGTTATTGTCTCATTCTTTGAAAGTTTTTTCATTACTTTCGAGAAATTAAATAGAATAAATTATCTTTCTTGGTATGCATATGTGGAAATATTGTTCCTTGGTCAAAGTTATCATAATCACCTTGCTTTTATAAAAGGTACTCGTTCAACTCAAAACTTATATCTTTTTTATAATTTTTTTAGTTATCATCACTTGCCACCTTTTTATTGTTCTTTTTTATCCTTAGTGTCTTTCATTACCATTCCCAAAAATGTGAAGGAAACATTTGATGATCCTAGATGGCGACAAGCCATGATTATAGAAATACAGGCTCTGAACTAGAGTAATACTAAAGAGTTAGTTTCTCTTCCACTTCGAAAAAAGGTAGTTGGGTGTCAATGGTTTATATTATTAAAGTTTGTCGTAATGGTGAAGTTGATCGTCTCAAGGTATGATTAGATGCAAAAAGGTACAATCAAGTTTATAGCCTCGATTGTAGTGATATTTTCTCTATGTCTAACATGACTATTATTCACTTCTTTTTTTCTAAGGCAACAATTTGTCATTGGTCTCTCCATTAATCAAATATCAAAAATGTTTTTCTACATGGTGATCTTGCATAAGAAGTATACATGGAGCAACCTCCTACTTTAGTTGCTTAGAAGAGTTTAGTAAGGTTTGTAAGTCTGTAAGTTGTGTCATTCTCTCTATGGCCTTAAGCAATCACCACGTGCTTGGTATTGTAAATTCAACTCTATTATTCAAACATGTGGGTTAAAACACAATGAAACAAAACATTTAATGTAATATTGTAATACCCATTCTAGCCAAAATTTGCTTTACTTGAGTGACACATTATGGCCTAAGCGACATATTACACCTAAAGGAGAATGATGTTACAAATTAACCCAACTTTTACCAAATTCTCTCCTAAGTGACAAATATTGTTGCTCAAGCAAGTAAATTTTTGCTTAGGGGACATCCCATTTTTTGGTTTGGAGTCATATCAAGAAAACTAATATTCCCCCTCCGTTAACTGTAAAATCGAGTTGAAATTTTTAAAATTGGTCCACCCCATTTTCTGCTTTGAGCAATCTCGGGAAAATTAACATTCCTACTACATTAATCGTTAGTTTAAGTTGGAATTTTGAAAGTTGGTCTTATACATATTGTTCTTTGTGTGTGTGTGTGTGCGCGCGCATTTGTATGAGTGTGTCTGTGTGTTTGTGTGCGTATGCATGTATACGTGTGTGCATGTGTGTCTGCATTTGTGCTTGTGTGTGTGTTTGTAGGAGTGGGTGTGGTTGTGTGTATGTTTAACTGTATGTTTGTGTTTGTGATTGCGTGTGTGTTTATGAGTGTTTATGTGTGTGCTTCTCTATATGTCTTTTTGTGTATTTGTGTGTCTATCTTCATTTGTGTGTGTGTGTGTGTGTTTGTGTAATTGTGGGTGAGTGTTTGTGTCTACGTGTTTATGTGTATATGTGTGTCTTTGAGTTTGTGTGTAGGTGCGTGTCTTTGTGTGTGTGTGGTTGTGGTTGTATGTCCACGTGTGTGTGTGTCTACTTGTCTGTGTCTTTGTGTGAGTTTGTGTGTGTTTATTTATGTGTCTCTATGTGTATGTGTTTGTTTGTTTGTCTGTATAACTTTATGTTTTTGTGTCTGTGTTTTTGTGTATGTTTCTCTGTTTGTGTGTCTTTATGGGTGTGTATTTATGTGTGTATGTGTTTGTTTATGTGTGGTTGCGTGTTTTTGTGTGTTTGCGTGTGTACGTGTTTGTGTGTGTATATGTGCTTGCGTGTTTCTGCGTGTATATGTGTGTTTGTTTGACTGTTCGTGTCTATGTGTGTGGGTGGGTGTGTTTCTTGTGTCTGTGTGTGATTTTGTCTACCTGTGTTATCTTTGTGTATGTGTGTCTGTTTTTATGTTTTTGTTTGTGTGTTTGTGTGTATCTTTGTCTGGGTGTGTATGGGTGTTTGTGTTAGTGTATGTGTGTGTGTCTACCTCTCTGATTCTCTGTGTGTTTGTGTTTGTATGTGTGTGTGCGTGTACTTTTTTGTGTGATCTTTATTTTTGTGTGTGCACTTTACCTATGTGTGTGTGCTTTATGTGTGTGTTTGTGTGTGTACTTTATCTGAAAGGTGTGATGTGAAATGACAATAATGCATGTTGCTTATGTAGTAAATGATGAATGGTTTGTGGAACAATGTTGCTGTCTGTTTTGGGGTGAAGGGTTGATTTGCATGGTAATATTGGATGTATTCATGATTAAAAAGTTAGGTTTAATCATTTAGGATGTCCCTATTTATGTAGGGTTTTCTCAATTAGGTTCTAGTTTTTTAAAACGTCTCAATTATGTCCTTGAATATGAAAAATTGAATCAATTAAGGGATTGCCGTTAAATTGGGTGGATGGTGTTAAAATTGAGTTTGCGTGGCACGGTGACTTGGCTGACTTCGCTGACATGGAGTTAAAACCTACGTTTTGACTCTAGAACGTTACAGAAGAAAAGGAATGTTATTTCACTTTGTGCGAAAGCAAGGTTGGGGTCTGCCTCCTTGGAACGCCTTATGTCGTCGCCTCCCATCTCCGCCGGCGACCACTGCTGGCCACGGCGTTTAACCATTCCCGGCTCCTCTCTGCGTGCAAGAAGAAGGCGCCTTTGCTGTTCGTGATGTGCCCAGTCGTCGCCGACATGAGCCGCCACCACAGATCTCCCTCAAGCCCTAGAATCGCTTCGCCTGCCTTCATCGCCAGCGTCGCCCCGATCGCCTACTGCCATGGCCGTCGCAATGACGCCTTCGTCCTCTCCATCACCGTCGCGATCTCGCATCGTTCGTATTCGCACAGTTGTGGCCACCGTCAAGCGCATCTCCTTCGTCGTCTCCACCATTGCACCACCCCACGAGTTAAACCCTCTCCGACCTACCTTCTCCGTTCCCGAGATCACGACTTCCAAAACCATGCCGCTTCGCCTTTTCTCAACTTTCGCCTTCGTCTTGGCCATCCAGGAAGAGAGAATTACTTGGCAGTGATTTGGAGTTTGTGATTTGTGCGTGTTATGGGTGGCTTTGGGTTTATGATTTTGTGCGTGTTATCCCTGTGCAGGATAGACAGTGGAGGTGTTGGAAGAAGAATGATGAATTTGAGTGTCTCGCTACCGAGATCACTGGGGAAAGGGTGAGGGGTTTGGGCTGGAATATTGGTTGGTTCTGTGTTTGTTTATTTGTGGCAGGAAACTGTGAGCATGATGTATCAATAAGGAGGAAGATGGAGATATTAACGAAGAGAGTTTGATTAAAGGTGAAGTGTATTCATGCATTGAGATGTTCAAGAAGATTTTGGATCAAGGACAACCGGGTGACAATGTTGGTCTTCTTCTCCGTGGTGAAGGATGAGGGTGGCCGACACACCGCTGTGTTTGGATTGATTTCAGCAGTTCCACTTGAAGCAGGACAAAGATTTGCCTTGAGAGAGGGTGGCAGAAAAGTTGGTGGTGGTGTGTATCATGAGGCATCGTGTGGGCGGTTACGGGTATGATGATCGAGGAATATGGAGGGTGAAGGTGATATTTGATTAATGAATGGAGGAGTACCAATAGTATGTCACTCCATGATGGTTGGTGAGAAAATGGAGGAGGATTCGGCAGGGACTCGAAGATGAGGTTGGGTGAGAGTCAAAACGCGAGTTTTAATTTCTTAAGTCGTGTTTTATTTAAACGTTGTGTTTTGTATGATTTAATTTCAATAAAATTTAATTCCAAAATGATACAAAACCAACTCAGCTCAGTATACATTGCCATGTCAACCAAGTCACATTGTCACACATACCCAATTTTAACGTCGTCCATCAAAGTTAACGGCAAGCCCTTAATTGATTCAATTTTGCAAAAACAGGGACTAAATTGAGACGTTTTAAAATATTGGGACCTAATTGAGAAAACCCAATATAAATAGGGACAATCTAAATGATTAAACCAAAAAGTTATTTTGGCACTTGATGGAATTCCATGGAAAGTTCCATTGGTTGCGTAGCGTATGCATTTATATGGGAGTTCAGGGCCTTTATATGGGAGTCCAGGATTAGAGGTTATCCTAATATTTTACTAACCATTCAACTTCTATAAAAAATAAGGTTTAAATCCTTTTTTGGTCCCTAAGTTAAGTGTTGATGTTCAGTTTAGTCCCCACTTTTAAAAGTGTAAACCTTTGGTCCCTATGTTATCAAATTTGTTTGACTTCAGTCCTATCCATCTAACGGTGTTAAAATTGTTAACGGTGAAATTACTGTGGAATTTATCTGTCAAAAAAATATTGATGTGGCATTTAATGTAAGGAAGGGAGGGAGGTCGACGCAACTTCTCGATTCAGGTTCATTTCACGTAAGGAAGGGAGGCCGACACAACTTCTCTTTGCAGCGTGACGATCCTCGTTCGTGGGGGTGGCAGCAGTGGCATCACCGCAAGGTTTCGACTCTGGCGACTTCACAGTACAGGGGTTTGTGCTCGTTATTGGTGCGTCTTACGATTTAGGGTTCCATTTGAAGATTTGGGGGTTTTCGATTCTGATTTTGGGACTGAGTTTTCTCTGTTTTCCTCTGTAGGTGGTGGCACAGTGATTTTGGATAGGTTTCTATGGGGATAAACGATCTATTGTCCTTTGATTTTATGGATTCGCTTTCACCTCAGACGCTTGTTTCTGTTATGTAGTAGCTTTACAGTCTTGGAGAATTGGATGAAGAGGGCTTGTTAACCAAACTGGGGAAGAAAATGGCAGAATTTCCTTTGGATCCACCGTTGTCCAAGATTCTACTTGTCAGTGTGGATCTTGGATGCAGTGATGAGATTTTGACCATAATTGCCATGATTCAAACCGGAAATAATTTTTACAGGCCAAGGGAAAAGCAAGGCCTAGCAAATTGGAAGAGGGCAAAGTTTTTTAGCCAGAGGGTGAACATCTTACTCTACTTACTGTTTATGAGGTTTGGAAAGCTAAGAACTTTTCAGGGTCGTGCTGTTTTGAGAACTTTGTTCAATCTCGATCGTTGAGAAGAGTCCAGGATGTCAAGAAACAACTTCTCACTATCATGGATAGGTATAAATTAGATGTTGCGAGTGTTGGAATTAACTTCCTCTGCAGGTGGTGGCGCAATGATTTTGGATAGGTTTCTATGGGGATAAACGATCTATTGTTCTTTGATTTTATGGATTCACTTTCACCTCAGACGCTTGTTTCTGTTACGTAGCAACTTTATAGTCTTGGAGAATTGGATGAAGAGGGCTTGTTAACCAAACTGGGGAGGAAAATGGCAGAATTTCCTTTGGATCCACCGTTGTCCAAGATTCTACTTGTTAGTGTGGATCTTGATGCAATGATGAGATTTTGACCATAATTGCCATGATTCAAACCGGAAATATTTTTTACAGGCCAAGGGAAAAGCAAGGCCGAGCAGATCGGAAGAGGGTAAAGTTTTTCCAGCCAGAGGGTGACCATCTTACTCTACTTATTGTTTATGAGGTTTGGAAAGCTAAGAACTTTTCAGGGTCGTGGTGTTTTGAGAACTTTGTTCAATCTCGATCGTTGAGAATAGTCCAGGATGTCAGGAAACAGCTTCTCACTATCATGGATAGGTACAAATTAGATGTTGCGAGTGTTGGAATTAACTTCACCAAAGTGACGAAGGCTATCACAACATGATTCTTTTTCCCGATTTACATACACGTAACCCAAATTTGACTGCCACGTAAATTGATTTTATGTAAACTAAATGCCACGTCAACATTTTTTTTACAGATCAATTCCAAAGTAATTTAACTGTTAACAATTTTAACACCGTTAGACGGATAAGACTGAAATTAAACAAATTTGATGACATAGGGACCAAAGGTTTACACTTTTGAAAATGGGGACTAAACTGAAAATCAACACTTAACTTAGGGATCAAAAAAGGATTTAAACCAAAAAATAATGGTTAAAGGGTTGAGATTGATAGGAGATCCTGGTCTAAAAAACAATGTCGTTCTTATGATAGTATATAATTAACCTTATGAGTGGAAGATATCCATAACAAGTGTCAAACTTTTATGAGATTTAACATCAATGTTTATATTCGAATAATTGATTCTTTTATAATATTTTCTGTGTGTATTTGATGAATGACTTGTAAAATTTTATGACTTGAAATATATATTTTCTATATATATGATGTTCTTTTTATAAACTAATTTACATTCGCGTTGTTTGTGATTTATGTTGTTTGTATTCTCTTATTTTACAATGATCACTATTTTTTAGTGAATTAAAGATATTTCAAGAGAGAGATGATGAAGCAGTTTTTAGACGTTAGTATAGAAGTTCTTGTTTTGTATTTAAAAAAAAAACTATTGAATTGATCTATGTTTTATTTTAGTGAATGGTCTATTTGCTTATATTTAGGGATGATAACGGGTCGGGTCGGATATGGATAGTGCCTACCCGCAACCTGACCCATTGGATAAAATTGTATCCGCTACTCGACTCGCTACCTGCGCAAGTACCTATTTAGAAAATACCCGCGAATATTTTAAAACTCACAAGTATCCACGTATACCCGCAATTTTTTTGTTTTTACATTTTTAAAATAAAATTTAAATAAAATTACAAATATATATATATATATATTAAAATTTAATTTTAATTAAATTTAACCTAATAAAATATTATTTTATTTTATTTTTAATTAAATTAAATTTAAAAATATATAATTTTTTTTTTTTGTAGATAACGAATACTTGCGAATCGGATAATATACTACCTGCAGACCTGTTTAGAAACAGGTATTAAAATACCCACTACTTATTATCCACGGGTAATAAATATCCTCGGATAATAACTACTCGTCACCGATTTTACCCGCGGTTACCCCACGAATTTTATTCATCCTACTTATATTATTATATATTTGTAATATTTTGTTTTAGTAAATATACTTAATTAAAATGTGATGTTATATTAACGATCTTAGAGATATTATTTTGACGATCTTATCTGAATTGACTTTGAAACGAAATCTGCACTTTATATTTATTTTCTGGAACATTTTTCTAAAACTCCAAAAGAATGCTATTTTGTGAAATGTTTCTGTGCCAACCACTTGATAACTACCAATAAATATATAGGATAAATATCTAACTTGAGGCTTAGAACATGGTGTGTAAATGCTGTAGAAAACTCAAAGTGATACAGTCCAACTCTGCACTTCATATACATATACATATACATATATATAATGAAATGAGGTTCTTATGCTATAAAAGGTTTATCCTTTTCTCTTCTACTTTTTCTATGTATACACACACCAGCACCAGCCATGCATGGACATATCATGAACCATCAATGGAAGGCTTAATTACTGTATAAAATAGTACATTATAGAATATAGTGAAGAGAATCAGAACACCAGCTACACTTCCAAGAAATGAATCTGAAATTTCTAGCTTGTCTTTGTCAATGCGCTGCTGCTCTGTGGGAAGCTTCATTTCTGAAACTGCAAAAGGTTGAATAAAAAATATGCAGGTTAAGAATCAGAAAAATTACAGCCTAAAAACATTGTAAAATCACTTAAATTTCAAAACTTTCTCTCATGGGGTCACCGGAAATAGTATAATATATATAATCAATCACTGAAAATTCCAAAGCAGAAAAAAAATCATGGATTGAGGATAAAGAAGAAAATAAGTGAGAGAGAGTACTCTTGTTGAGTTTTGAAGCATTGGAGGGTTGTTTTTTACTAGAGAGAGATTGCATTTGTTCATCAAGCTTTCTGAGTGCTTCTCTGGCTTTTTCTGGCTCTACCTCATATTGCTGTGACTGTGAATCTTCCTTCAGTGATGCACGAACAATCCCAAAACAAGAAGAGGAAGAAAAAGAAGGGTTTCTGATGAACCTCTTGTCATTGAAAATGTCTCCATTTTTGTGCACAACAAAAAGCGATGATGGTGGCTGCTGGTAGAAGCAAAGAAGTTGCATGGATGGAAGCATTTGAAATTGAAAATGGGAAATGGAAATTGGAACTGCTTCTTCACTCACCTCAAATATCTAACACACAACACAACCATTGAAATTGAAGATAATGTTGTGTCTTTTACCTTCAGTGTTCATGACACTGATGTTTTTTTAATATTATGCAGTTTTGTTTGTCACAGAGTACTTTTTTATAAGGTAAAATGTAATCAAATAAAATTTTACTAATTCGATGGCATATTAAATTATTTAAATATTTAAATATTAAATAGTATTTCTTTTAGAGGAAAGTATAATATAGATATTTTAAAATTATATAATTTACCAGAAAAATAGATTAGTCCAACTCAATTCATCTAAAGATATTTTTGTTGGAATGAAGAATGGATTTATTTTATTCCGATTTAGTCCAATCCAATCTTCCATGTGTATAACCTAAAAATATATAGATATCCTAAGGGTATTTTGGTCTTCAATCATCACATCAAGATAATTTTGATATATTGTGGATATAAATTTTATATTATTAATTAATTAATTAAGAAATATTTACATGTAACTTTAAAATAATAAAATATCATATTTAATATTTATAATTAAATAAAAATGTATATAGTATTGCTGTATTGTAAAAATTCTATTCAGTGTTTATTTTAACGTTTTTTACAATTATATTAAGGTTGAAACATAATTGAAGTTACATTTGACTATAGTTTGCAGTTATTATATATCTTCCATTGAGAAAATGTATCAGAATTAGTGCAAATTAAAATAAAATAAAAAAATACTGTTACTACTTCTGTTTGTTCTTTTATGATTAAATACATTTTGATTTTGTAAAGTGAACGAGATTTATGTTATTAAATGGTGTATACATACATTCATTTTAGTTCAATGATTTTTTTAACTCCAATAAAAATAATTAGACTATGAATCAACTATAAAAAATGTAAATGTTGAATAGATTGACAATGTTAAAACATTATTATAACGTTACATATAACTTTATTATTAAGTAGACAGATTAACTTGAGTGATTGGTCATCTTTTCGGATATTTCAATTCAATCCAACATTAACAACAAATATAAGTCAATTATTCAAATTTAGAAGAAAAAAATATCTCATGAAAAATAAATAATAGAAGAAATAATATAAAAAACAACGTCATAAAAATATTACTAACCTTCTTGATTAAAAATATAACAGTCTAGAAAATGCACCAAATAGAAATATTTTTAAGTAAATAAGAATAAATTGTTGTCATTTGGTTTAAGAAATTTAAACAAAAATAATATCAAGGTTTTGCACCTATTCTATTTTATTATGTTTCACATATTTCTGTATATCTTTTATTTCTCATTAATCATCCATTTTTTTTAGTAATATAACAGCCTTAAAATTTTACTATCTACATATACATGTAATTAATATATGATAAGTTTTGATATAAAGATATATAATTCAACACCGTCAATTAAAATTATTATAAATCAATAGTCATAAAGGTTTATAAGTTTTTCAGAAGATGGAATTTCTTTTAGTTACATTCAGTCTAAAAGACTAGAAAGACTTATAATTAACAAGTACGTCTTAATCTTCAAAACTTTGATCTCGTTCTAGAACTACTAGTCCATCTGTATCTACCACTACTCGCGTATTAATATACAATTATAGTGATAACGAGCAAAAACAATATATAAAAGAGGAGTAGAGAAAAAGAGTAAAAAAAAAGTAAGAAGGGTTAAGGAAGAATTTAAAATGTTAAACATATATTTAAATAAATAACTTAAAACAATAAATTTGAAGCATATCATACTATAAATATTTAGAATAGATATGTAACTATATATAATTATCAACACGGAATAGTAGTGTATTAAATATACTCATGAAATTTGTATATGTCATGTTTGTTCATAATTTTTACATTGATGTTTCAATATACCGAGTCAATATTTCCAAACCAAGTGATGTGAGGACTAATCTTATTACAACTCTAAGTGTGATCCTATTTCACATCATACTATGCATCATGTGGAGCCTCCTTCAACTCACATTACCTATATGTCTTACTTCACACTAGTTTGTACATACGCAAACTCTAGAAGGGGGAGGGGGGAAATCAATGTTTAATTTACTTTGCATGGGTTAGATGGTCTGCAACAATTGTTAAACACTTAAGTTTATAAAAAACATTTAGGGAAAACCCTCGAAAAAAAAAACTATAAGGCACACTTCTTTTTATATTGGTTCGCTCCAAACTGAACTATGTTCAATTCTTCTTTAAATACCTATAAGGGGTTCTACTAGTCACAAAGGATTACGAGTTTAACCACTCTTGGTATATAGCTAATCTACTAGTTAAAATGAGTACAATCGCTCCTAATTTTAACTAGTCTAACTGACTAGAAAATTTAATTCCATTGAGTTAACCTTAAAAGTTTCGTACTTCACTTATGAACAAAAACAACAAAATATTTTGCAAAGATTACAAGAAGAAAATATGTAACACTCTTAGAGAGCATTTGAAATCAATGTAAAAAAAATTTGGAAAGCTTGTAAAGAATTTTTCTTTTCAAAGAACAAGTCTAAAAGGTAGAGCTTAAAGAGAAAGGCAGTGTGAGCATTTTTAATAAAAATAATTCTTGTTCTATTCTCTTCATGCAATCTTATTTATATAGACTTTTTTGAAAAATGTCTATTACTCAAAGCTTTTAGTTTCTTCTAGAGGTGTAGCCTTTATGATATTTAGTCATAAGCTATATTGCGGCTTGACAAAGTAACTGTGTTGAGTGTACAAAAAGGACAAGCAGAAAGCATGAAGAAAACATTCCTTGAATATCTTCCTACCTCTTAACATTATTTTGATCTTGAGCAGACTTTTAAAAAAGGTACTGATTTTCACAAAAAGAAGAAAGCACAACACAACAAACAAAGAAATACTAGAACTACTTGCTTTAAAGCATTAGATAGTTTACGCATAATACATGTACTATCATTTAAGAGTTGTTTGTTTAAGTAACTTACATAATTTAAGACAATTTTAATAAGTAGCATTTAACACTCTTTACTTTTATCCTAGATGGTTTAATCTTTTGTTAGACGTTATTTAGATTAGACACTTTATTAAAGTTCCTAATAACGTTTAAGGTATTTAAGCTTTAATGTTTAGTGCTTTTTATCCTAGACGATTCAAGTGATTATACGTTATTTCGTTGAGATGTTCTATTAAACTTCAAAATAATGCTTGCTCAGATGATCTTGTCTTAAAATAGTTGAGTCAAGATATCTCACCATCCTAAAAGTCTTCTTCAATACACTCTGACACCCTAGGTAATAATATTTTTCCATGAAAATAGCTAATGGAACTCAATCACACATCACTACTTCAAGCAAAACTTTAACTTAACCATTTAATGCCCTTCTTTAAATCTAAGTTTTTCCAACTCAAGTTTAAGCAATAAAACACCACAACATATAATAACAACACACATGACATCCTTTCACAAAGATTTCATCACCAATTATGTTGGTTCACAATAATAAGTTAGCATACAACTCACTCACAACACCTTTCTTTGTCCTCACTATGTTTAATTCTCATTTCTCCCATTCACAACAAACTAAACACATAACAAATAGACACCATAATCATTCAACATTATCATATATTTCCAGTCCTATTGATCAATTCATCCATACTCGTATCCAGACACACTCCAAAACACAAAATTTCCAAATATAATCTAAAAAAGACTCAACATTTCAAGAAATAAAAGCTTTTAAAAGATTATCTCCTTTCATGAAACTTAAACCACATCTACATTATAATACATTAAGATAAACACATAAAGATACATATCATGATAACATATCAACTATCTTCTATCATCATTTTAATCTTTAGTCCAAACCTCTTACTATTTGCATCTTACTAGAAATTAGAATTTTTTTTATTTGTCTATCTATTAGCTTTAACCTCAAAATCCCACATTTTCAATACTTAGAATAATATAAACTATCATGCTGTTTAAAATACAATTGCATAATGTTGATTCATTTTACTACAATTTCTATAACTCGCATCTTAATTACCTTACCATCCTCCAGTTCTTCAAATACCATAAACAATTTCATAATTCACTACCACACAAAACATAAAAATTTGAACTTTTAAATTCAATCCCAACTCCTAAAAAATTCATATTTGTTTGCCTTTAAAATTAAAAAACGAGAATAACTAATCAAATGATTAGTTTCCCTTACATTAAAAGAGGAGCTCACCAACATTATTCCTTGAGCACCACCACCACACAACTCATGCTTGACCTATATGCAAAACAAGATCCCTAATAACGATCGAATTGTAATTTCATGACCATAATAATGTGAGGATTCACCTAGAACATTGCCTATAAATTTTGCATATGTAAAAAATCATAGTGATTACTAGAAATGGAAAGATTTCACTCACCTAGAGAAGAATGACGAAAATAGATTGTAAGGCCCATTGGAGAACTTGCTTTTATTGCCTTCATCTTCAAAAGATGATGAAAGGTTAGATTTTTAGAAGGAGCGGAGAAGAGGGAAAGAATGACTCGTGAATGAGAGGAGATAACACTATTTTCTTCTAATTTTTTTCTTTTAGAAGCCGAAGTCTAAATTTTTTAACTTTTCATTCCTTTTGAAAAAAAAATGTCTTCTTTAATATTATAAAGATTATATTTTATTTTATAATCCTTTATTTTTTTTTCTTCCTCCACTTCCTTCACCTCCCACCAAACAAAGTGGATGAAAAGCTTTGATATGCTCTTTATTTCTCTTCCAACTAAATTCATAAGGTTCTTCTTTTCTAATTTCCCTTGTGTAGTGTATGTAGTGAGAGGATAGCCAACCAATCGGGCTCAAGGCATGAAGGCCGCCCGATTGAGGTCTGGGAGGTCTAGTCGTAGGGCCGAACAACAAAAGAATATAGAAGGTAACGTTGAAAGGTAATTAATGTCATTAATTGATGAATATTATATAAAGGGAAATAGGAGATGCGATATTTACGAGCAGTTAATGCTGATTGCTGGGCTTGATGCCTATAAATACGAACTTAACAACCAGGTACCTCACTTTTGGTCTGATTACATTCACTTTAATCTCCTTGTGACCTAGCTAACTTGAGCGTCAGAGTGTTTCCTTGCAGGTCACCACCGTTCGGCCTTTCAGTGGAAACCTTTGACATGTGTTAGACGATCGGGAAATTGAAAGAAAGCTTGGAGTGTTCAATCTCGGATCCCATAACCGAAACACCTTGTTATGCTCCATTTTACATTGAAAAGTTTATATTTTTTGAAGTCAATTCTTACATGGGGTGGACACTAGTACAAATATGTGAAATTGCTATGCAGATAAACTAGGTTATAAAAAAAATCTATATTGAAATAGTGACATTTTCTAGATTACTAGTAAAAAGAGACTATGGGTTAGTTTAAACCGTAGTGTATCTCACTATATAGTATGATTTTAATTGAACCATATTTTATAGTGTCCTGAAAAATTTTAACTTCTTCATTTTGTCGTTGCTTGCTAAAATCATTGTTATCTCCCGCTATTATTGAACACAAATTTTTCCTTCTCTGCCACTAAAGACAATATATTCTTATTTTTGCATTGACCTCCATTAAGGTCTATGTTTCCTTTATTATCATTTTCTTTCACCTTTGTTTTTATCCTCCTTCTTGTTCCTAAATCCTATACCCTTGTTCATTTTTGCCTATTTGTGTCGTAAACTACCCATATCATTGTTATCCTTCTACGGAACTGTGTTGCTATCCACATTATTAACATTCTTGTTCAAGCATATTCTTAAGTTTGTATTTCTCTCTTCACCTATTTTAATATGTTTATTATTTAAATTCTTATGTGTGTTATATGCATTATTCATTGTTTGAACATGTTGTTTAGTATAACTTGTCTATATTGGTTTATTATATGCACAAAGTTCGTTTGTTTGATGTTGAAATTAAGTTGTTGTTGCATGGAGTGAACCACACATATTGGTTCTAGTTTTTATTTTTTTCATATTAAAAAAGGTTTGAAAGGATAGTAGATTATGATTACAAGGAGAACATTAGTGTATAAGATATAATAAACTAAGATTTTGAAATAATTGTAGTTTATAAGTGATAATAAACTATAGTTATTGAAAGAATTGTACTCTATACGTTATAATAAATCACGATTATTAGAAGAATTGTGGTCTATAATTATAGTATGATTTCAACTGCAGTTTAAAATGTTTGTTTTATATTACAGTTTGATAAATTATAATTTTATAATTGTCAAGTAAACCTTAAAATAATCATACTTTATGATCGAGTAAGGAATATTTAAAACTTTGAATTAAAATAATATCCAAGGATAATAGATTCCCTCTTGTGTTTTTATAATTTTATGAGAAGGAAATGAAATGAAGTGGAGGAAGGTAGAAAAAGAAAAAAAAATCATAAAAATTGTAAGATAAAAGATAACTCACATCTTAGCATGTACACTTTTCAAACCATGAGTTTAACGGATTGAGTCTTAAAAACAAAATTTAATTAATTAAAAAATATATAAGAAATAAAACGAATCAAAACCTAAACATAAATATCATATATATATATATATATATATATATATATATATATATATATATATATATATATATATATGTGGGATTTGTTAACGCGCAGTTTTTAACCATACGTACCGAATTATAGTAGACAAAAATACTCTGGTATATTATGGATTCTAAGTTTTAAAGTCAAGGATATTTAAATAACTTTCATAACTAAAAAAAAAAATCCAAACCTTTACTCACTTCTCTCATTTCTCTTAATCCTTTCTCTTTCATCTCTCTCATCTCTCTCACTCCAACCTTTTTTCTATCATCCTATGGTAACTGAAAAAAATTTAGAAATACTCATCGTTAAAGGCAAAGGTTCATTCAAGATCTCTTCAATTTCATCATCTTCACTAACCTCTTCAATTTCATCATCTGCAGATGTTGAATAGTCATCTCTTAAAAAACCACCAATTCCTTCTAATGTCATTATGATATAAAATTAGATAAGACAAGTTATAAAATGAAAACTTATTATAAAATCATTTTTGTAAGAAATTGTTTAATAGCGAGTGTTTCTGATTTTTTTCCAGACGAATTACCAATTCCTTCCTATGTCATTATAATTGTGAAAATTAGATAAGACAAAAATTATAAAATGAAAACTCATTATAAAGTCATTTTTTTGTAAGAAATTGCTTAACCGCTTGTGTTTCTGATTTTTTTAATTGGGGCTACAGTAGAGATAGCAGAGAAAAGGTTGGAGTGAGAGAGATGAAAGAGAAAGGATTGAGAGGAATGAGAATGGTGAATAAGGGTTCAGAGATTTCTTCTTTTTTTTAATTTTGAGAATGAAAATTATTTAAATATCTTTGACTTTAAAACTTAGAATCCATAATATATGAGGGTATTTTTATCTACTATAATCCTGTTCACATTATAAAAATATACAAACTGAAAAACAGGCGTACGCTTGTTAACAAATCCATATATATATATATATATATATATATATATATATATATATATATATATATATATATATATTAAGATATATTAGTATTTGTATATGTGAAATTTTCGAAAGGTTAATAGTTCACTGTATAGTTAAGTTTTTTTAGCCAATAATTTAACAACTCTTTGTTCTTGTCGGTGCAATAATGGGTCAAATATTTTCATGCTATTTGTAAGATGCTAATTATAAAAATATATATATATTAAAAATTATACAATGCACTCCCTTTAGGTGTACATCCTTTAGAAATAAAAGTCTAATATAATAACATAAATAAAATCTTAAATTATATGTGCTACTCTATTTATTACTTTATTAATTTAATGTTAAAGTATTTTAGGAGACCCATCATATATCTTATTTTGAACACAGGTTACGGATCTTGTAAAAACAAGACATATATGTAAGAATATATTATTTTAAACATGTTCTAATACTTTAAGATTAAAGTCTATTATTCTTAGTCAAAGAAATATCATAATCAACATGAAAATGATAATGTAAATATATTTTTATTTCAAACATAGAAATGAGAAAGTGAACCCTCACCATCTCACCTTACTTCGTTATAATCCCCTCAATAGAACATAATTTGTTCTTAGCATTAGAGTTCAAATGGATTTTGAGACATTCATAATTCTCTATTGAAAGTTTTACATCAACTAAAATAAGGTCCAATTATAATATATAAGTAAGGTCCAATTATAATATATAAGTAAGGTGTTTCAAGCCGGTTTTGTGGAATGAATTAGGTTTAAATTTCATTTCTTAATATGGTATCAGAATCATGTTTAGAGTCTATCCTAGCGATATTTTTTCTTTTTTGGACATTTCTATTCCATTCACTATTATACTGTTATCGGACCACCTATTAATTCTACTCTCACACACTAAGTGGATACAAACCTGACCATACAATATATAAGTAAAGTATAAACTTGAACTGATTTTGTAGAGTTGAGTTAAACTTAAATTCCACTTCTTAATAATATGAGTGAACTTTTTTGAATTGGATTAATTTTACTTAATAATAAATAAAATCCTACATTACCAAGAACATTTATAATGATTGTGTTACTGACAATTTTTCAAGTATTTATTAAATATTTTTTTATAAAAAATATAAAAATAAACAAATAAAACATAATATTATCAAACATTTAAAAAAAGTACAATTTTTTCTTCATTATTAAATTTTAAATTTTAAAATAAAATATTAAAAGAACTAATGGAAATTCAACGCGATTTATTCCACTCCTAATTTAAAAATGTTCAATATTAGTTATATGAAAATATCCAATTAATTGAAATGTAATTTTATTCACATCCTTGTAAATAAATAAATAGGAGTTTATTTGTCAATATATTTAGATAAATTACACTTGAATTTTAAGATATTATTTTTGGACATGTATAACTTGAATCTAAAGATTCACAAGAGTTGTGAATAAAATGTTAGAAAAATAGGAGAGAGAGAAAGAGTAGGGTAACAGAGACAAGAAAATGAAGAAGTCTTCGGGAGGCGCAGGTGACAAGAAGAGGCCCCGACGCTCCTCCGCACCAGATCCCGCCTCCGACGTCCCTCCTAGGGTTAGGGTTTCCATTTACCATCTTCAATTTTCCACTTCCAATTCCCTGTATCTGCTATATTTCTCTCATTCTTAATCTCACTCTACGCCTTTTCTTCTCATTTTCGTTCCCACCAAAACACATCTGATCAAATTTTGGGTTTCAATTTGTTTTGGTGGTTTGAATTTCGGTAATGTGCTGATTGTAACCGCGGAATAACGATAAGCACTATACTATTCGGCGAGAGTGTGTGTGATAGTACCATGTTTTCAGCTCAATTTTTTCTTTAATTTCTCCAAAGAGGGTTTTTGTTGTGATTGTAACATTTTTTGCCATTTTCAATTTCACTAGTGTTTTTGATGGAGAAAGAGAATTTGGGAAGCAAGGTTGGGTTTTTATTAACATTTGATCTGGTGTGTGTAGTTTGGTTCGTTGATTTATGCTTCGATATATGCTGAAATGTCTATTTTTTCTTTCTGTTCCCGTTTGTAGAATGTCATTGTGCGGGTCATGTTCAATTGAACCATGAATTTGAGTTATGCTATTTTGCCTCTTTTATTTACTGATAAAAGAGCTGTTTCTGTTATTTTTGTGACTGAGTTGGGGTTTCTTTGTTTTCAGAAACAAGCTGTCAAGAAAGATGTGTTCCAGGTGTTTGCTGAGAAGGTTAGAGACCACAAGGAATTGGTTTCGAGATGGGCTGTTCTACAGGAGACTCGTGTTGAGTATTTTAGAGGGAAGGATTTTGTGAGCTTCTTGAAAAACAATCCGGAGCTCAAGGATATTCTAGAATCAGATAGGAATTTAGAGACAGAGGAGATTGCCAACATTCTACTTGGGAAAAATCTTTTAGTGCGCTGTGATCGTGTTGTAAAAACGGTTCGTCCTGGGAAGAAAAAGTTGTCTACCTGGCCTGCGCATTTGGAAATTTTCCCTGTTAGTCTTTTTTACTCTTGGTTTGAGCTTTATTTCTGCAATTATTGATATGTAATGATTATATCAGAAAGTTCAACATGTATGTACTTGAATGTAGTCTGTCAATATCTCAGAAATTTCTGGCTCTGCATTATTGAACTGTTGCATGTTTCTTTTTACCCCCACAAGCTGTTCACCGAACCCTATTATTTTATAGCTACCCGGGCAGGTGGGTGGGTGGGTTAGGTTTTCAAGTCTTGATGTTAAAGTTCTCATATCACTTCTACAGAATGAGGGGTGGAACTGAGAATGATTTATGGAAAGAGTCTAAGATAAATTGATTTAAGGCTTTTAAGAGAACTACATTTGGTAAGTAGTCGAATGTAAAAAGGGTAAACTAATGAGGAAACTTTCCATGTTGGAAAATTTTGGTCATTCTAAATGGACCTTTGGTTTGCCTATGTCTGATATGGTTACTTCTGTTATGTTGAGAAATCGGTAGCTTGATAAATTCATACTATTATTAATATTGGTGCTATAGGGCTGTTGTGCTGCTACTAAAAAACAGAAGAATTTTTAGCCTCCTTCCAGTGTCATTTTTGGGTTTTTAGGGGGCCAAATAAGGTTTAACTCCTTTTTCCACCTTAGATGAAAGCTAGGTCTTTTCTGGTTTCCCACTCTCAGTTTTGGAACACTCACAGAGCTCAGAAGGATGTCCTCTCACTGTTATTAGGGGCCTCTTCTCTGACAGTTTTTGGGTGGCTGTAATTTTTTTTCCTGTGAGTGCGGCATTTTCTTCTCTTGCTTGCTAAATTCCGTTTGTTTCGTGCCACATTCTATACTGCTACAATATTTTTGGGGTTAGCTGCGATGTGCTATTGTACTGGATTGATAACTATGTTGCAGATTGAATCATTCAATTTTTTGAGGTGTTGATATTCATTTTGGTTTTATCTGTAGAATAAGTTTGTTTGCATTAGTGGGTGTCTATTATTCAATTTCTATGTAATAAACTGGTGGTGCATTCATAGATAAGTATATTGTTTTGCTACCTATATGTGTATTCATGGAACAATTGTATTTTCATTCTACATATTTTTGTAATTCAGGATATTTTCAATCTTGAAAAAATAAATAAAACAACTCCAGGGAAGAAATATATGAACATTGTAAGGTATTCATGGAGTTTAAGTGCATTTTCTATGTTAAATTATCACAATGTAAGGTATTCATGGAGTTTAATTTGGCCACAGTTTATGTGACTGGGTTTATTTTTGTGCTTGAATTTAACAAAATTTGGTTGTCTTTTGCAGGAACAAGTATTTTCTGAAAATGATGCTTTCTTTGCATGGACGTTTGCAAAACGCCATCCGCTTTGGCAGACACTCCTCTCATTTTTCTGGCCCGTGTTAACGTTGGCTATATGCTTATTCCCTGTGTACCCTCATCGCTGCAAGCTATTGATACTTTACTCATGTGCTGGGATCCTTTTCCTCATCCTCTCTGTACTTTTGAGTAAGTTTTTCTTTCCTTTAATAGTTGATTTTTTTTTTTGCTAGTTTCTTCATGTAGTTTAATTTATTTAGTGTCTGTGTTGCATGAGGTAGCTATAGTACTGTAACTGTGCAAAATAGCACAATTTTTAAAATTTAAAGATGTTGGAGATTCTCAATTAGAGATATGACCAAATTATAGGTTTGAATTAGATTTGAGGTTCACTTTCTGAGATAGTATTTGAGCTTATCTTAACGAAATATTTTGGGACTATCATGTCACCTACTGAGTCACCCACAAATATTTAGTCACACGATTGTGATGTTTAATTCTCAACATGAATGGTGATTGGAAATGTCACATCTACTAGAGATATAACCAAACTATAGTATATAAATAGGTACAAATTTCATCTAATAAGACATTAGTGTGAGATTGAGTTAGAGTAAAAGTCCACTTTCTACGAGAAAATATGAACGTGTTAAAATAACTTTTAAACAATGAGTTAGTGAAGAAGCTTTCATTAGGAAACTACAAATCAATCTGATAACAATGAAAGCCTTTTATGGTAGGTGATTGAAAGTCGATCTATCATGACTATAATTCAGGAGGTTTAATCTTCAAATGAGGAAGAGAAAATTGGATGCTTAGATGAAATTTGAATTGTGTAAAGAATATAATAATAAAAATTGGAAAAATAGGATTCATTGTATGATTTTATCTTCATCTCAACAATAAAGACATTCTAGAGTATCAGTATTGCAATATCTCATGAGTTTCTCATGAAAAGGGGAGGTTTGTGATTGTGATAAGTTACTAAAATCTGGGAGATATTACATTTTAGTAATAGGTTTCTGTTTTTTTGAACTTCGAATGGGTTTTTGTAAGTTTGGATGTTTGTGAAATTAAAGGCGATGTAAGGAAGGTTTGAGTTTTTGAATGCTAAACTGATACAAGAGGAGGTCTTTTTTCAATAATAATGGAGATATGTGTGGAAAAATACATTTGCTGCAGGGAATTTTTATATTATTGAATAATTTTTGCCCCGTGCAGAAAAATATATGTTCCCTTCTATGAGTTATACAGCTTGAGAGCCGGATGCTTTAGACCTGTGAAATACGAGGATCCATCGCATGCACCTTTATTTCGCTTGGTTTTGGGTTTTGACAAGCGTTTTCAAACTTTTACTTTAAGTTGTTTTGTTTATGCATATCGTAACTTGTTGACTTTGTAACAGTTCTTAGATGCTCATGAAATAAGATATATTTCTTTTAACTTCTTGTGCTCTTGGCAGTCGTAATTGTTTTCATTAGAAGTGGATTATTGTCTGAAATATGCTTTATTAAGTGCACGACATTCTGGTTCAGTGCTTCCCTGGGCCTCATGAGTTGTTTTTTTTTAATGTTGTAGTAAGAGGTGCAATATTTGGCGCTTTATATATCACTCTTGGAAAGCGAATCTGGTTTTTCCCTAACATCCTTGCCGAGGAAGCAACACTTCGGGAGTTGTTTAGATTCTGGCCTAAGAAAGATGAAGAGGAGAAGCCCAAGTGGACAACGCGGATTTTCTATGCTGGGGTAGCTGTGCTGTTCATATTATTGCTGAGGCATCATGCACCTGATGAAGCTGCCAGAGCAAGGTACGGCCTAAACACTAACACAATGGATGAAATGATTATATTATATCCTTTTCAGTTGCATCTATAAACAAATCCATAAAATGGAAAAACAAAACTATTTATTGTTGGTCTTTTCTAACTGCTTTGGTTTTGCAGGTACCACAAGAGGGTATCTAACATCATTGACGATGTTCTTGAATGGTCCCCAACTCTAGCCTTGTCTGGGATGATGGATAAGCAACAAAATGTGGCTAATGCCACGGGGTCTGCTGATACTAGCAAAACTGGAGCAGAGCATGCAGCTGATAGTGATGATGAAAATAGTTTCATGGAACAATATAATAATACCGAAGAAGTGATAGAGGATGTGGGTGATGATAAACATCATGATTAAAGGTTAATCATATATACCTAAATGAAATATATGTAGTGACTAGTTCACAATTTTCCTTTTGAGTGTAAAAGTACCATGTATGAAATAATAACATAAAAGTGGTTCGCTTTCAAATCGATGCACTTAACCGATGATTTTTCTCTGCTTCTCATGCGCGCGGTCAAGTTAAAAATGGCAGAGGTTAGTTTTTGTCTGATAGGTAAGAAATGTTTTAAATAAATTTAAAATAAAGATTACATTTTACAAGTGAAGTAGATTAATTATTTTATTTTATAGCACAAACTATCACGAGGACTCAGTTATTGTGGTACGGAAAACATCTGTTAATAAATATTGGAAAATGTCATCATAATCTTGCAATGTAGCCGAAAAAACATTTTTTAAGTGGTTTGTCGTTTACTAATAAATTGTTTTCCAAAGTAACATTTTAATGTTACTTTTATCCTTCAATAGTCTGATATGATTCCTAGAAGTCTGTGCATGTACTTTAGTTTCTGAAATTATTAAATTTCTAGTAAATTAGTCCTTTGAATTTGACCAGATTTTGTTAACCAAGTTGTTACGACCTAATTCTGTATAAGATCTATCGTTAACTACATTATTTAGCAAAAAGGTAATGCCCCAAACTTTTAAAAACTATCTTTAGAGAAGTTGGTTGTTCTATGAGAAGCTTATCTGTCCATATATTTTTTTTAGAATTTATTTTAAGAACTAAAACATTTTTTTATGTTATTGTGTTTCTAATAATTTCAAGTGTTAAAGAATGTGAATCCATGTTTTAGCTTTTCCTTCACTAATCTAATGCATGCGTTTTTACCATGTTACACCCAAAATAAACTACACGAAGCTGGAAGTGGAGAAATCAGAACGAACAGCCTTATTAAAGAGGCCAATACTTTACTTCAGTAATAAAACATGGGAATGATACTTATTGATAACTTTAAAACTCATTACATAACATTTTAAATCAAGCGCCTCTTATTTTAATATTTGAAAAAAAACATATACACATATTTGTCCTACAAGCTAAGTGACCAAGGAATCACATGAACTTCAAGTTTAGATAAAAGAACCTTTATTCTCCCCCCTTTGAACATACTCCTACTTATATTATAATGTACAAGAATAATCAGATGAGGAAATCTTGCTCACTTCTACAAAGACCAAACTTACGTTTGAAGATGCCAGAAATATTACTTTTTCATTCATGAAAAATTAATTTTCTGTAGAACAATGACAAGCGAAACATTAAAACAAAGGCCAATAAATGGTGTAGTAACTAACAGCATGTTCATTATCCTATGACGTCTAACAGCCAGTTGAACTACACAATAAACCAGTCAAACAGAGTGTTGGTACATCAAGAGTTTGTTTCTTCTAACCTGATCATCATCCACCCAAGTTGGTTGAAGTTGGAGTTGACTAACCACTATAAAACTGTACAAAATTAAAACGAGAAAAGAATGAAGGATTGATTGACCGACTTCAACAGAAATCACAAATATCAATAATCAATCATTCTTTTCCCTCCCCCATAATAGAATTCACACCATAAACACAAGAACAAAGCCAAGAATGATTTGCCGCTTGGCACATATATTGCCAAGAATGTTTACAGATAACCAAGGTATTCACCAATATGTCTCTAGGATACAAACCAACCTCGGCCTCTAAACCCCCCCATCAATTGTGGTTTAGTTGCTGACCTGAACGGTCCCCTTCCTCCACTCTTTCACCTGAGGATGAATGATACACCGAAGATTGCAAACTGTGATGATTATTGTAAGAGCCACTGCCATTTTGGAAACCAGGTGCTTCGAACCTGTTCTGTACTTTTGCTGCTCTTGCATCTTGTTGCATGTTAGGAGAATTCCAGGTTTCCGCAGAGTCAGAATGCAAAGGTTCAGAACCAGATGAACTAATTGATTGTGATGATAGGACAGAATCAGTACCATTATCCTTTTCCTTGCCTGAGTTGTTTGAACCCTCAGCATCGGATTTCTTTGCAAATCGTCCTCCAGTACCCCTCGCCCGTCTCATAGCATGCTGGTGCCGAGACTCGTGAAGATATGGCTGTGAGACACAGATCTTAGCACAGCTCAATAGTGCAATAGTGATCCAGAAAAGATCAAACACAACAGTGGCACAAGTAGAACTAAATTCCATGTCCCATAAAAACATTATTTTCAACATGTTAAGTAAACAGAATACGCTACTTAATTCCTGTTTTGATTCTCAGTTTCAAACATATTACTGTTTGCATAAAGTTAACGGCATATGATGTTTACAACTGTAAGCAAAATTAGAGAGGAGTCCAAGAAGTTAATATAGCAAAATCATTATAGGAGATACTAGGTTGTTACGAGAGAAATCAGAGATTGGAATGAAAACCGTGAAGAAAGTTTATATAGAATCATTCATTACATTCATTATGCATGAATACAGAATATTTTATTTCCTCTACTAAAAAATTTATGTCAACAATAAATACAGAATATAATATTCTGGTTTTCAACATAGGTTATAATAAGGTTGTTAACGTTTATTCACAGTGTTTTCCGCTGCCTGCATTGCAATGCTATTTATTTTACCACACCTGACTTCCTTGAGACTACAATAACAGATCCTAGCAAAAAATATATTGGAAGTTGTTCTTATTTACATTTATTTTGATTCAGCCTATTACGCAACAGATGTTCATTTCATAAATATTTTCACAGTTCCAACTTCCAATTTGGAATAAAGGAGAACTAATTTGTCACAACATCTTTAATTCAGCAGTCATGGACATTACTGCAATGGATATTGATGCACAAGCATCTCGACCTACACACATTGTAATATGGTCATGCTGTACAATGGTACAACATGACAACAGGAATCTCACATTCCACTAGCTTTTTTTTTTCATCTAAACATGGTCAGTTTTCATGATTATATTACACCTTTCGGCAAACAGAATTACACTCACGAGGTAGGCTTCTTTTTTACTTCCGTTGCATCTTTGGTAGAAAACCTTCACACATAGATTAGATAAAATTAATCCATGTCCCAATGATTTTCCTTTTTAGATCAGCAGAGAGTTATAAGTTTTAGTACACAAGTACAGTAAAAGGAGACATGGCTTAAAAAAAAATCTCACCTAAAATGTGGTTAGATATCACTTGTTCAAATAGTAGTTAAAATAACAAAGACAACACATTTGTACCTTTCTAGATTTTATTAGCTTCCTTTCAAGTTCTGCTTTAGCACGGGCTTGTCTTCGCCTCAGAATTCCTTGGTACTGTTTGGCATTCACATATACAGGCTCTTGAGCCATCTCAAGGGGCAAAGGCATTCTGGCATGAGGCATTCCTATAAAAGGAGCATATCCCTAATGGTAAAAGAATATTATTTGGTTACTTATCTGCTATCCAAATATGACCAATGCTTTAAACAAAAAAATAGATCAAACAGAATGAAACAAATTTACAGTTATTACAAGAACATATCTGTTCAGGATTATATGCTAACCATATTTCTTATTACACTAATTTGAGGAAATTGCAAATCAGTAACTGCTATACTATGACCTGTATATGCAATCATAACCTTTGATAAAGTATGTGCACAAGATTAATTACATACCAACTGCTGGTGACCATAAGCTGCCATCATGCCCCCATAATACGGATCTTGATAAGGATTTGTAGCACATGCCTGTATCAAAAAATTTAAAGAGTCCAATCCATTCCACAAAACATGCAGCAATAAAATCTACTACATATTTTCTATAAAATGATATGCATGAGTCAGCAAGAATTTATGCTATTAATGTACTCTATATTTGGACCATGTTTAAATGTTAAAAAAATGATGAGACCAAAGGAAAAGACTAACAATTGAATGACCAACGAGTTCCAGCTGCGGTGTCTGAGTAAGGCATTCTTCACGCATGGATGGTGCAGATGATGCAGTATGCTGCGTCCCTTGTTGTTCTTGCCCATAATTTCCTGCAAAGTAAAAAATACAACGTATTAATAGTTGGAAGAATGAAAAAGTTACAAAGTACTGTTAAATATATTATCTTTATCTTTTATCTTTATTAGTTAGTTTGTTGTTATTTCTTATTTAGTTTGTTGTTATTTGTTATTTGTATTTTGGACTTAGTCCATATTTATTCTATTATAAATAAAGGACCCTGTGTGTATTGAATACAAAGGAGTTTTCACTCTATTCAACTAGTACAAAATTAAAAAGTACCAATTCATTTGATTATGTTCCCTAATTTCATTTCCATCATGTGTCTTTAAATGGTTAAATGATACTCTAAGCACCTGGTTCGTTAGGAGCAGCAGGCTGCGGTTCTTTAGTGGCATCATCATCTTCCTCATTCCTCCCGCTATTGGACAAAGACTGGCCTTCTTCATTGGACTCAGAATCACCATTAGGGCACTCAAGAGATGACGAATTGGATGCATTTGCCCCAGCCATTGTTTGGGCCAAGGGATTGTAACCAATACCACGCCACCAAGGCTCGGAATAAACACTTCCAGGTTGAAAGGAATGAGGATCTGACCTCAGTCGATTTGCAGTTTCAGACTTGGACTGCATGTCTACAGATCCCTACAAAAGCAACACAGTGATGCATAAAATCATATTCCTTACACTAAGACAAAGCCAACTGATAATAAAACAAAACTGATAACCTTTATAAGAATAAATTCAATCTCAGGGGGAGGGGGAATGATAAAAATCAACCAACCCACACAGAAATTGATCATGATTCATCATAAAATCAAACAAGCCTTTTTAACCAGCTAAAAGTAATAAAGCTGGAATTCATTCATTTTGTGTGCAATAGACAACATCTATCAAATGATAGTTACATCTACAGATATAAAGCAGGGGAACAAAAACTCAAACACTATCTTAAATTTTTAAAGCCGTATTAGTCAAACAGACAACCGAACAGAAGCACAGGAAAACCATAGCATACATCAACAGCATATGCTATCCAACTGTCGGTCAGTGCCAGACAACCAACCGCACACTACCAACGAAGCTCAGCCTCGCCAAATTTCAACAAATTTGTCACTTTACACCACCCCAAAACCCTCAATTCTCCCCACATTCACACACAACCCTAGCTCAGCTAAATTCCCCTTCCCGCCACGAAAAAATAAATATTTCGTGATTCCATTAAAGAATTCCAACATCACAGCTCAATCAGTCAACAAATTCTCCTACCAATCTTCAAACAATTCACACAGGAAGAACGAAGCCGAAAACCCTAATCCCCAAAAGACTCTGACAGAAACGAATCACGAAATTAAACGAAACCCCCAAATCAATCGAGTGAAAAGAATACCAGAGTACTCACTTACCAAGAGAAAGAACAGAAAACCCTAGATTTTGGGTCCTCAGATTCTGATAGAAAATTCAAAAGGCGCTATCTTGATTCCTCTCTCTCTCTCTCTCTGTCTCTCACACATACACTCTCAAATTAGCACCAGAAATTAATTAATAGCAGCAACACCAATTACAATAGAGAAAGTTTAAATAAATAAATAAAAAAAAAAAGATAAGAAAATTTGTAAAATAACAAACTTAACACTCTCACAAAGTCTTTGGGTCTTAGTCTTTTTAAGTCTTCAGTCCTCAAACTGCATTTTCCTTTATTTAATCAATTAATTAATTTTTTTTTCTTCAACAAAGAAGGTAATGATGACGTCACCTACCTGTGGGGTCATGAAGGACACGTGGACGAGGGGAACCGGCAGTGCAGGTGGCAAGAGAGGGTGCGTCGTGTGAGACGGAGGTGAAGCGTGACCGGGGATAGTGGGTTGGGATTGAGGGTGAGGTTATCAGGGCCCTTGAGAGGAACCCAACAAAAGAAAACTGTGGCCCACGTTACACGCACTTGAGAAGCACAAGTCCGCGAAACGCGTGGCCTCTGTGTGGGGACCACATCGTTCCAGCGCTGACAGCAACCTCAGACACGTGTTTGAGACGAATTCAATTAGTTTTTTACACTTTAATTTTAGTCCGTTTTTATGATTTGGACCACTAACTTTAATTTTTCTTTTAATATAAAAGGAATTAATTAAAAATTGAGTAAAGATAATTAAAATTTTTGTGATTGTTTTTAGAAAAAAATTAATGAATCCCTTCTCTCTCATAAGATAAAGATACCTTTGTTATTAGTAGTAAAGGTTAACTTTTTTCACAAAGGAAAAATATTAATTATATTTATTTTTATTCAATTTTATATAAATATATTAAAAATACAATCTAGCAAGATTTATTAAACATGTTTATATTGAAATAGTCAAAATCTATTTATGTTGAAATAATATTTACCTATTATAACTAATTTTAACAGTTTATTATTTATAATAGGATATTATTTTATTGTTATTAATTATTTGTTATTATTATTCAAATTATAACATAATAAGTTGATCTTATAATAAATTATTATTCTTAAAAAATAATTAAACTCTCTTAATGATTATAACGTTTGAAGAATTTTAGTGACTCAACTTTAACACATACCTTTTCTGGATATTTATAAACAATATATATATATATATCATATAAAATTATTCTAGAAATAATGAGTTTTACCAATGATAATTTTGCAATCTTATATTTTAAAATACAAGATTGTTTTAGTAGTTTTAGGATTTTTATATGAGTTTAATTAGTAATTTCATTTTGATATCTTTAATTTGTTTTGGATAAGTTTTTATACAGGAAGAAAGTTTGAAAGATGTAACACCAATAACCTTTGAGTTCATGTAAGATAATTATATTACTTTCAACTTAAAATTTTAAAAGAATGATTTATTGGTCTTTATACTTATATTCGCTTAATTTTCTCATGTTTATTTAAGACTAGAGTTCAAGACACGATTACCTAAAACTCTTGTGAGAAAAAATTTCATATTGTTCTTGTATGAGTCGGTTACAAAAAATAACTATTAACTTTGATACCATTATAGAGTCTATATCAAGGAAGAATGTAACACTCCAATTTTAGAGATATCACGAATTATTACAAAATCAGTAAAATTCAAAATTTCTCATAGCACGCAGAAAGGTACTTTTAAAAAACCTTAACCTTTAAACGTTCAAATTTATTTTAATCATAACAGTTCTGAAAACCTTATCCAATTACATTATTAAAAATAATGAAAATAACGAAGTAAGTAAAATAACTCCAATTATATTGTCTTAACTTTTAAAATAAATAACTTTAATTGAAATCTCAAGTTTGTCCCTCGTTCTCTCTCGACTTTATCATGTCTCTTGAACATCTGTAACATCATTTGCTCACATGTAATGCATTATATGATTATCGCCAATAATTTCATTCACAAACACACAAACACAAACATGTATGGGATAAGTTACCGATAAAACAATTATAACAACAATATATACCTACTGATTATATCAACCATAATAAAACACATATCAAGATACATACCCACTGATTATATCAATCATAATCAAACACCCCATACATATAGGTAATAACAACAGGATTCCTAATCCTTTAAACACAACAAATCAATCATATCTGATTACTTGCTTCTTGAGTCTCAGTACTCCATCCTCGATCCTTTATCTTCCATGTCATTATCAAGATACAAACCCACTGATTACTACCAACCTAGTATTCCCTTAATGCTCCATCATCACTATATTCATCAACATGTGTACCTCCATCATGATTAACCCCATTATGATCACCACCATGACCCTCCTCAATACCACAAACATCATAGTGGAAAAAATCACTCATGTACCCTACCTCACCAATTGTAGCCTCTCCTATAACCCAATCAACAGTCTCCCTTACAAATATACTTGAGTAGTCTCACAATCCAACTATGGAACATGTCTTCCTGCCACACAAGGACAAGGAAACCACCTTCAATCCCACACAAGGAAGGTTTAATACCCAAACAACCACACCTATCTGCAGATAAAAATAAGATTTACTAGGTACAACAAGTAGACCTATCTCCCACTCTTCTGCTTACCAATCACACACACATAAATAAATCCCAACAATCACTTATGCTCTAATCTCAAACACAAGTCAACCTAACCCTAAACATAGCCACTAATCTCATTCTCTGATTATCATCATGTTCTACAACTTTTTAGGCTTAGTCCATGTTCATTCTTCATCAAAACACACTTTTCCCAATAAAATTACACTAGGATAATTGATTATCATAAATGACAATCGATTATTCCAAAACATTCACATTTACACAAAATATAATGTGATAATCGATTATCACTTAAGATAATCCATTATCTCCATGATTCTACACAACCAATTACCAAAATACATCAGTCATGAAATGATAATCGATTATCATCCCAGATAATCGATTATTTTTGAAACCATACTCAAACTCAATGCAATAATCGATTATGACTAATGATAATGGATTATTGTCGAATCAAATCACATCCTAAACAAAATTTTAGTGTTCAAAACACACATACAACAATCTAAATCATGAGAAAACATACTCAATACATCATGCATGCATCTAAGTCTCTCGTACCCTTATGAACAGACCCTAATACATATATTACATTACTTGAATCATCCAAAATCCATCATTATGCAGATTATAACCCAACAAACCTAATATTCTACATATGATTATCATATCAGCTTAATAACACATATTTGTATGGTAAAACCCCTAATTATCATAATTTTGTTCCCACTTAGCATCAAACTCTATTATGGGATAACACAATGAAATCATACATACATTCATAGGAAAAACTCATCATAAATATTATATAAACCCTATCTCCATGCATACACAAAACCTTACCTAACAATAACCACATATAACCATAATCATAATCATGTATGCATACATCAAAACAATGATTATCAATCAAGATAATGAAGAACATATAACATACAACAACAAAGAAACAAAGGTATATTTCCCTATACCTTGACCAATACTAGGATTTTATCTACAACTCTAAAACACCACCAATCTTCCTTTGCACTAAGGATTTATTCTGCTCTTTCTCTTTTTCTCCCAAAACGTCTTTCTCTCCCTATCTCACTTTCTTTCACGTTTTAGATTTAGGTGTAAAATATGCATACCCTATTTCCTTTTCTCCTTTTTATCTTTCTCCACTTTATCTCTATCTTTTTTGTTTTAATAAAATCTTTCCCTGAATCTCTAAAACCCATTCAAGATCATATTTCTTATTTTCTTTCAACTACTTTTTAAAATATATTAACAACTAACTCCTCCAAAAAGATTCACGTAATTTTTAACTTTAAGATTTTTAGTTAATTTAATTTGCACGCTTTTACTTCTTACACCCCCTTAATTAATTTTTGCACTAATTAATTTAAGGTAGAAGACTATTTTGCCCTTAAGAAAATACAAATAAAACAAAGGTTTCCCTTCACTCTCTTTCTTCATAGAATTGAACCCATACACATTCAATCCTAAACCACCCACCCTTCTACCAACAGGCCAACACATTACATTGGTAATATCACACACATACAAATTACCAATTTAACAACATATCAATCACGTTGTTGGAAACAGGATGACTTAGTTTCAACACCAAGAGGAGGGGGGGTGGGGGGGTTGAATTGGTGAGGTTAAAAAATCAGAGTCTTTTAAAATCTTTTTCGCAAAGTGTAAAGCTTTACAAAGTTTCTTGAATCGCAAGGAATAAGAAGTTTAAGTGCAGCGGAAAAATAAAGTTGATTGTGCAAAATGTAAAGTTGACTTAAAGTAAAGAGTATAGGAAAAGAGAAAGCAAACACAGAGTTTTTATATTGGTTCGGCCTCAATGCCTACATCTAGTGTCCTTCCACAACCAGGAAGCCAATGCATTATATTAGTCAAGGTTTTTACACAAGATTTCTATGGAGACCTCCACGTCAAAATATAGACAATCTTTCTAACCCTCTAACTAAAAGTATAGGCAACAACACATAACAATACATGTCTTATTAATAATATGTTGTCATCATCAAAAACCAGAACACTGTGAGATTAAGGTTTAGCTAAACCAGTGTTTCCCTTATCAACAATCTTAAAAATCTCTCCCTTTTTTTATGATGCACAACCATGATTAATAAGCAACCATGTTTGTACATTTACAACACATAGAATCAATCATGTAATCACACTATATCAGAGCTTATATAAGCACACAATAAGAACAAGTGATTAAATGATTTTTTCCAATATATCAGAGCAAGAAAAAGTTGATTTCAAAACATTTCAGAACATTTACTCTGAATAAACAATATCAAGCATTCAAGTATCAAGCAAATAAGCAATCAAACTTTTCTCACCCTTTGTGCATTAGCAAAAAAGGTATGCTATAAGATAATGATATGCTGATAAAATGAAATACCATAAATGCATTAATGTAAATAGATTAATCTTTCAAAGGTGCTCCCCCTGTCACAGATATTCACATGATAGAGAAAATCTCCCCCTAAAATGTAGGCATGTGAAAAATCTAAGTAATCATGTAATGCTCCCCCTGTCATTATGCATGTTTTGAAATCAAAGCCCAGATGCATAATGCAGTTTGTACAAGTATTAGAGCATAAAATAATATGTATCAAAATTGTATCAAAATTTTAAATAATTCAATCAAGCATATATACAATCATCAACAATCTCACAATATATTCTCACAGATATATCAATCAAATAAAAACAGAGATATATTGAAGATAACCAATATAAAATGATCAAACAACAGAATAATCAAATTCCAATAAATGGAATTTATAACCTTTGTAAGTGATAGTTGATTGATCCATTGTTCAAGTCGATTTCATTGCTTTTTCATTAAGTAGTAACTCCAGTAGTAAGTTCAGAAGCAAAATTTCATGCAAAACCTTTTAGGATCTTTTGAAAATCAAGCAATTTAGAATCACAGTAATGCAAGAAATTATACAATTAAGAAGTGAGTATGCAAAAGAATTAATGTAATAGTAAACATGTGCATAATCAACTTCAACAATATCACAGTCGATTTAATATTGATTAGAACAGATTCAATCAAGAAATTTAAAGAAAATGGAATTAAACCATAACGAATGATTTTATTGATAGTTCAAAACAATATTACAACCAGATATATCAAAAGATAATGGCTTATAATGCCATCTTACAGGAACTTTTAAGGACAGACAACCAACATAATACATTATCAAACTACAATATTAGTCATTCTTTTTCTTTTTGTTTAAGAAATCTCCAAGAATCATATCACTATTACTGTCATCAATATTTCCTTCCTCAGCACTCTCATCTACACTCATCTTGGTAGATTCCTCTGGAGTGCTTGCTTCTTCTTTGGATTCTTCTTCATTTCCAGCATTCATCTCTTGAGTCTGTGACAGTGACCTTTCTTTCACCTCCAAAACAATGTTTCTGGTTTCCAAACACATCATTTTGATAGCCTTTACTTTCCTTAGCATTGTTCTTTCAAACTCAGACCTTGCTCTATAAGGAATTTTAGAAGAAGATCCTGCTTCATTTTCATTTTCTACAGCTTCATTTTTAAACACCCAACCTTCAAGTGTCTTATGCATCTACATCATGTGCAAGGCTGATTGATTTATCATACTTGTCATGTTATAGGATTCGCTGGACTCACCAATACAGTCCACTCCAAAATGGACAAGAATCTTTGAAATGAAGACGCAATAAGGCAATTTTGCAGATTCCAGCTTTGTGACTTTCAACATGTTATCCGAAATTGCTGCAGGCCAATCTACTTGAATATTTTCCTTTAATGCCTTTAGCAGAAATAAGTCATCGGTGGTGGCTTGAGCATGGTTGCCTCCTCTCGGCATTAAGATCCAGGAAATAACGAAAACAACTAGCCGATCATCCTTTTTCATTCCATCGGTCTTGTAACTGGAGTAATCTTGGCAATCATCAAGGTTTCTCAGACTATCCTGATATTCCAAAAACTTGTGAAATCCTTCAATGCCTAAATGACATCTTTCACCGCCTATTTTGAGTCCAGCAAGTTCAGTCCATACTTCGTCTGTTACTTTGATGTCAACGCCTTTCACCCTGGAATAGAGAGTGTCATCTTCAATTTTTAAGTTGCAGTAGAATACCTTCACTAGATCAGGATACCACGGGTCAACCATTTCAACAATTTTTTTCAATCCTTGGCGTCTTAATGATGAAGGTTGAAAAACAGTTATTTTCATATGTCAATTTGGACCAAATTACACCCTTTACTACTCGGAATGAGTTTATAATCAAGCAAAACTCAATAAATGAGTCTGAAGAGAGTCAAAAGCCGTTTTTAGCGATTTCATGCTTGTTTTGCATTATTTTGAAGCTAATTTGAGAAAAGTAGAGAATGAAGTTAAAGATACAGGTTGTTGACTCAAGAAAAGAGCAGAAAAATGAAGATTTGAAGAGTCGACGCACCGCCCGGCGGCACACTTAAACCGCCGGGCGGTCCAGGACGAGGAGAAGGCATGG
>NC_028360.1:8235468-8239384 GCF_000741045.1 Vigna radiata var. radiata
ACAATGTAATCTTTTGATACTCTCTCTTATTGAATCCCTTGATTATTTATATGGTCTCCATATGATTTGATTGATTATTGTTGGGTTATCATCTGTGCTTAAGGCCTTTATCATTTAACTCATTCGGTATATTGATGTTTGTCTTTATTGATATGGGGACGTACAGTAATGACATTAACTGGTGAGTGATCTCTTGATTTTGCAATACCACCTAGGGATAGGGGTAGGACGATCAATTGCGCTAACTTCTGTTTATAATGCGGTATTAATTACTAGGGGAGGCTAGNGATAGCAAGCCAGTAGTTAATATTAGGCCCTTTTCGCCGATGGATCGGGTTAAGGGGAGGCTAAGAAAGTCGCATAACAATTGAATCAATCTAATATTCAAGGGTAGTATGTAAGAGAGAGCGGAATAGATGAAATTGTAAACCCCCAACAATATCCATTCCTCCATTGTTTTCGTTTGTCAATTGAATCAACTTTATTTTTGCATGTTAATATTTTTGTTCTCAAATCCAATTTATTAATTTTTATTTTTCAAGTCTTATCATTTTAATTCACGCGAACGAGAAAGTCATACGAGTCTCTTGGGAAAACGATACTTGGTCTTACCATTTATATTACTTGTACGATTTTGTACACTTGCCAATTTGTCAACACTTAGCCATCCTTGAAATTCGAACCCTTCATCTTTGAAAAACTTCAACTTCAAAAATTTGTGTGTTACCAAGTTTCTCATCTTCCAGCAGTCGAGATACTTTGACTGTATTTCATTATCACTGATCCAGCCTTCAAGTTCAGAAAGACGTTTTGTACTCTTCTGAACCAATGTTTTAACTCTCTTTCGCTGTGTGGAACTTATAGCCATTGATAAAGTAAAGAATGATGTTTACAATAGAGAGTGAGAGAGAGAGAGTGAAGATTCAAACTATACTGATGAAGCTTAGCGTAATGACACTTGCTTACTAGTTTTTTTTATACTAATCACAATTAAATTTTTGGAGGGAACATTTTCAACTCAATTTTGCACCAAAAGTTATAGTATAGCCAATTTGAATTAGAATTTAAATTCCAATGGCACAGTAGACATACAGTCGATTTCGTTAAAAGCAAAGTTGACTATTTTATCTCAAAAAAAATTTAAACACAGAAACACACATACTGTAATGTGCAATCGATTATACACATAATCCAGTCGATTATAAATCGTGAAAATTGATTTTCATACAACACATTCAAAATCAACCAATCAGACAATCATACATACAATCACATATTAAGCCATCAATTTTTTTATGCATGATGCAACAAGTACTTGTTACTAGTTGTATACACACAAGAAGGTTGATATAGCCTTGTTTGTTCATCCTTGAGCTCTCATTGTACATCACTGCATCTATTGTAAATCCTACAAAATAGTTCAAGTTTTTTATGCAGTACCCATTTAAATTTGGGTCTTTGATTGTTAATTGTAGCTAGATGTTCCTTAGGTATCCACACATATAAGCCTTTAGGAACTTAAACTTTTATGTAATAATAGTTTCTAACTGTATGACCAATACTATTGCAATAAAAGCAAGCATGCTTAATAGGTTTGCTTAAATCAGTAAGTTTCTTTGTATTGGTTCTATTAGATTGAGCTTTATAACCAATTCCTTGTTTGTAAATTGCTCTACCTGAAGACTTTAACACAACATTCAAGTTATCTCTACCCTGTGTGAATTTGGCTAGCGTGCTACTCAAGTAATCTATTTGTTCCACATGAGCAAAACATTTTTCACATTTCTTTTCTACTGTAATAGTCTCAGTTTTAACATTTTTGGCAGACAATAAAACATCGTCTAACTCCTTTTGTAATTTTTCATTATCATTGACAAGATTATTAATCCTATATTCATAATCTTTTCTTTAAGAGTTTAGTCGATTAACCTTATATTGTAGTCGCATTGCTTCAGCATGAATCTCTTGAAAAGCATCCAGCAGCAGGTCATATTTCACTTCAATTGGTTCTTGCTCAAACTCTATGTCACTTTCATAATCAGTCAATGATGTTCCAGCCATGTGGCAGATGTTTGATTCCTTTTCTTGATCACGATCTTCATCACTTGATGAATCACAATCACTGTTTTCCCAGGCAATGTAAGCACCTTTTTGCATTCTGTTTTTGTCTTGAGGAAATCTTCTATTTGTTTTCTGCTTTGGCTTCAGATTTGGACAATCTGGCTTGATGTGTCCTTCTTTACCATATTTATAACAGTGAATAATTTTTGATCTGACAAATTTCTTGACTTTGTTGTTATCATTAAGATTTAGAGTTTACTTCCTAAAACCACGACTCAAGTTATCCATGTCCCCATTTCAAGCAAGCATTAGGAGCATAAACAATAAACTAGTATTCAAAGGAAGAGGCGTATATATAATCAAATCATTTACAAGGTACACGAAAGTTCAATGGCTACAAATACCTGTTTGGCTCTCCATTTCCATGGAGAGCCTCAAGCTTTCAAAATAGAAGATGGAAGAAAAGATAAACATAAGAAGGAAGAAGATGATGTTCCCACAAGCTCCAATAAGCCTTCATGAGCTCTAAACAGTGAAGTCGTGCCTTCAAACCACTAAATGCCCAACTTCCTTCGAGAAAACAGAAGATATAAGGCCTCATTTGCCGCATCATCATAAGCACTGCCCAACACTAAGGATCCACTGCTCAGTCTTAGCCTGTAGATAGCCCAGGTTGCTCTTTGTAATACTAACACTCAGCGGTGGATAAAGGGTGCTCAACACTAAGTCCTTAGATTACTTTTTATAAAGGCACCCTTCAGCATAAGGAGGTGGAGCTCAACGCCACCTAGACTTCTAAAATTCCCCTTTTCTATGCTCTTCTTGCTTCTTCGGGTTATCAAGCTTCTTCGATTGGGTAAAGGGTCTTCCTAACACCAAAATAGAATAAAAAACAGAAGATTAGAGGTATAATTCAATAATTGTATCCCAAGATAAATGTATTTACAAAAGGAAGATAAAAGTGAGGATTAAAGTAAGTTATAAGTTATAAAAAAGCTGACTTTGTCAATAAAATGAGACTCGGATAATGGTAAGAATTAACATTATGATTCCCTCAATACAATTTTTTTGCTTGGAGGAAAGTCATGAATAAAGTACCAATAATAACAAATCTTAGAAAGAGAAAAGTACAATGAAGTTATGTATCCTATGTAATGTGTGGGTTGAAAGAAGAGACTAATACACATTTATTTCTCACTTGTAATATAACACAAAAGATTTGGAATATGTGTAGTAAATTGCTAAGAGTCACAACAATGCATCATAATAAACTAAAATTTTGCTTCCATCTTTTTGATTTATTGATTAATAGTAAAGGAAATAAGTTATGGAAAGGTGTGTGAAATTACAATTATAATGAATATATGAGATTATAGGAATAATATAGTGTTTAGGAAAATAAAAATGAATGCAAATTGGATTCTTTACCTAATTCCGTGCATTCAATTTTTCACTTAGAAATATAACCTCAACCACACATTAAGAATTGGATAGGAAACACATTATCAGTAAGCATGAAATTGAAGATAAATTTCTTTTCTCTATAGTCTAACCTGGTCAAACTTTTAGTATGGAGTTATATTTGTCTTTTGCAGTAAATTCAGGATGGAGTATATCTTAAACAAATTTAACAATATGAAATGCAACATGGATAGTCCAACAATAACATATAGATAGTAAAGAAGTACATCAAAGAAGCAAGACCAAAAGTTATAAACAATCATGACAAGTACTAAAGATTGATCTACATCAACCACACCAATGTAATAACTGGTTTCTGATACAAATATGACTGTTCTACATTACATTAAATATAATAATATATAATAATATATATATATATATATATATATAT
>NC_028360.1:8239500-8242948 GCF_000741045.1 Vigna radiata var. radiata
TTGATTTTGAAGTATTTTGTTATTGTTTTTTATTTATTTTTATTTAGTGCTTAAGGTGCAGAAGATAAACAAAGGGGGTACATATAGTAAAAACTAATAATCAAACAAATAATAAATATAAAGAAATAAAACAAAAGCAAAAAAAGGAGGCCCAATAAGTATAGGGGTGTAGAGATGAAAACCGGGGGTGCACAGCAAGGTTGAAACTGCCAGGGGTGTAAGGCAGGGGTGCAGCATGAAATTTGTTGATCCAAGCCCAAGGAGGTGCAACAACAAAGTTGGAGGCTGCGTGTAGTAATTATTGGTCAGGCCCAAGGTCATTTTTTGTTTGCCAGAAACGGAACGGTGGGTGCAAACAGAGATGCGTGTGGTGGCGTGAGGAGAGGTTGCAGCCCATAGACGAAGCCCAAGGCTTTTATTTTGTTTGCAGAACTGGCAGGGGAGTGTGAGTATGATTTTGCAGTGACGGGCAGAGAAAACCCTAGCCCAATGCCAGGCCCAAAACCTTTGCTAACCCTAAGAGCAATTAGGGGTTCTGCAGCTTTGCTCTCATTTGTGCAATCANCCACAGACCCACGGTCCCCTTCCTCTTCTCCTCTGAGCGAAAGAACCAGAGACACTTCCACTCAACCGTCTACCACCGTACCGTCGACGCTGTCGTCAACAACAATACACATTGCCGGAGTCACCAGGCCGAGGCCGTCGTTCACCGTCGAGCTCCCATCGTCAACGACGTCTGCCATTCGTCACCGCAACGGTGCCATTGCCACCAAGTCGAGGTCATCGCCCTCCGACGAGTTCTCTCCCTGCCACCATCGCGCCATAGCCTTCGTATTCCTCTCTACCGAAATGTGTGGGGGTTCCTCTTCTCCCTTCGTTCTGCCACCGTCGACGCCGTTGTCGGAGGCCTCGTCAGTCACGACACCAAACCCCCCCTTCTTTCTCTTTTCTTTGCGCGAGAGAAAACCTTTCGCTACCGCCGTAATGAGATTGAGCGTCACCGTCCGTTCAATTCACTCCACCATCATCGTGCCACAGCCACCAAGTTCTTCTTCTTCGAATTTGTCATGCGATTGAAAAGGGTGGAGATACCTGAGGCAGCAGCGGCATCAAAACGTAGGTTGCTGTTGCAACTGCGGCTGCTGTCGAAATTGTTGCGGTGGCTACTGCCCCATGGTGAAGGGGCCCTGAACATCACCAGGAACCACCCTTGCTAAAGACCGCTGAACCTATCCTTCATTGCCCTTTCAATCTTGATTTCCTTATTGGCTGTTATTCGATGAATTTGATTTTTGTATGGTATTGGTTGATGGATCGGTGTTTGGAAGGAAGATGGTTATGGTATATTTTGTAGTGTGTTGTTTGATTTTCTTTTCCTGGTTGTTGGTTCGGAGGATGATGGAAAATGAAGATGGGGAATATGGATTATCGGTGATGATAGAGAATGGAGGTGATGATTGTTTTCTTGTGGTTGGGCTTGCTCGGTGGTGTTGTTCTTGAGTAAGGAAGATGGAAAAATGATGTAGTGGTTCAGTGGTGGTGGAAGGGTTCTGGTAGAATTTTGTGTCGAGAGGGAGGAATTGAACTTCTCTGTTTTTTTGTGTTAGGAATGGAGATGATCAGGCCCAAGCTAGCCAGTCTGGTTGGAGCAATGCANCGTGATTGGTGATGGGAAACATGGTGGAGGCCGAGATTAGGAAGGAGACAGAAATGTGATGAATCGTCATTCGGTTGAGTTGATTTTTGTTCCCCTTTTATTCCTTTTTCAGGTATTGAAGAAGATGGAATGGAGAATCTGTCTGAGAGAGATGATTCTGTTGGAGCTGAGGCGTGGTGTGAGTGAAGTTTGTTGGGGTGGAAGATGGATTCCTCTGAGGTGTGAGAATTGGGTGATCCCTGTAACAGAGGTGGTTAGGATCAGTCATGAGGTAGTGGTGACAGAGGGGAATATCCGTGTATGTGATATCTTGAGAAGGAAGGTCTGAGTGAATCTGTTGGGATGGTTATGGGGGTGTGTGTTGTACGTGATGAATTGAGAAGGGTGATGATGATTTTTATGATGATGGATTGATGAATGGAATTAGGAGCTCAGTAAGTGAAACCTTGTGAGAAAATGTACACCTTCTAGCCAAGAAAAGAAAACCAACTTCCAAATTAATTTCCGGACATTACTGAACCCAAAAATGAAAAATGTGCTCCCTTTTCTTCCATCCATAACCTGTACCACCATTTTCTTATATTGAAAATTCAATGCCAATACTTATTTCTTGGGCCCTGTTTCTTTTTTTTCTTTTATCTCTCTTTTTGCATTTTGCTTTTCTCTTTTTGTTTTTATCTTTTTCAAAAAGAATATAAAAATAAAATCAAATAAGATAAAACAAAAACTAAATCAAAGTAAACTAAAAATTAAAAATAATAACACAATAAAATAAATGTAAATATAAAATAAAATAAAAACAAATCCTATTATTAGTCGCCCGGACGAAATTGGGTGTTGACAGCTGCCCCTCTTTACTTAGATTTTACTGGATAATAGGAAAATGTGACATTTTCGTATTATCTGAGTAAAAGTTAAGTAAAGATAGAAACACTAATTTCGTCTGGGTTTCAAACACGAAAGAAAGCGAACGAAAATGAAACAAGTCACGATGCCAAAAGAACAATGCCAAGCAGAGAGCTGATAACAGAATACTAAAACCTGGATTTGACCATTGCCTCGCAGAGGGCCAAACTCACAGAACAGAAATTAAATTTGACCATTGCCGCGCAGAGGGTCGATAACAGAAAACTAAAATCTGGATTTGACCATTGCCTCGCAGAGGGCCAAACTTACAGAACAAAAATTTAAATCTGACCATTGCCGCGCAGAGGGTCGATAACAGAAAACTAAAATCTGGATTTGACCATTGCCTCGTAGAGGGCCAAACTCACAGAACAAAAATTAAAATTGACCATTGCCGCGCAGAGGGTCGATAACAGAAAACTAAAATCTGGATTTGACCATTGCCTCGCAGAGGGCCAAACTCACAGAACAAAAATTAAAATCTGACCATTGCCGCACAGAGGGTCGATAACAGAAAACTAAAATCTAGATTTGACCATTGCCTCGCAGAGGGCCAAACTCACAGAACAAAAATTAAAATTGACCATTGCCGCGCAGAGGGTCGATAATAGAAAACTAAAATCTGGATTTGACCATTGCCTCGCAGAGGGCCAAACTCACAGAACAAAAATTTAAATCTGACCATTGCCTCGCAGAGGGCCGATAACAGAAAGAAAAACTTGAGCTTGAGGTGCCAGACGAGCTGGGCTTTGGGTGCCAGACAAAACTGGGCTTATGGGCCAGGCGAGCTGGGCTTATGAAACTTTGAAATTTTGAAATTGCCAGACGACACTGGGCTTTTGAAACTTTGAAATTGCCAGATGAAACTGGGCTTATGAAAAATGG
>NC_028360.1:8244903-8245921 GCF_000741045.1 Vigna radiata var. radiata
AGAAATATTGTTCTTATTATTTTATTTTATTTTATTCTTACATATTCATTTATATTTGGGCTTAACCCATATTTCTTCTATTATAAATAGAGAACTCTATGTGTGTATTTAACACAAAGGATTAATTCCAATATATAATTTTCACTATATTTAACATGGTATCAGAGCAGGTTTTCTGATCCTTTTCTACTTTGTCTTTGTTGCCGCCGCCACCAACGGCCCCCCCTAAAAGTTTCTTTTTCAACCTGTGCCTTTATACTTCAATAGGCAATCTCTGGTTTTGTCTCGCATCTGTCTGGTGTTGTTGTCTGCCATAACCCGTTGTCGCTCGCCACCATCCAGCCGTCGTCTCTAACCACCGTCTCCGGCCGTCGTCTCCGGCCATCGTCTCCGGCAACCGTCTCAGGCCACTGTCACCGGCCGTTTACCGCTGCCGGCCACCTTCTCCGGCCACTGTCTCCGGTCGTCGTCTCCGGCCACCATCTCTGACCGTCGTCTCCAGCCACCATCTCCGGCAACCGTCTCCGACCGTCATCTTCGGCCACCGTCTCCGGCCACCATCTCTGGCTGTCGTCTCCACCACTTGTGCCACTGATGCACCAACACCTAGTCCTACCTCTACTGCTCCCGCTATCTTCTTCTCTATTCTGAAAGGTCTTCAAGGACAGTCAGTGGTTAACACCAAGAAATTTCAACACTAAAATTATGGGTTGAAACAATTTCACCAACCATTTGTCAAATCTGTCAGATTTGTTTTTGGGTGCTTTGATGAATAAAAGCTCATTATGATCTTCCACTTTCACTGTCTGTCATCGGCGCGCTGTCATTTCCGCCGTTCGTCGTGAGGGGGAGTACGTTTCCAGCCAGGTTTCAGACTTTCAGACTCTACTAGTCAATGATGGCAGTCCTTGCAGTTTTGTCGCTATAGGCCCTATTAGTCAGTGATGACAATCCCTGTATACAGGCCCCATCAGTCAGTGATGGCAGTCCCTGTAGTTTTGTCGCTTTTAGCCACTAC
>NC_028360.1:8246611-8256688 GCF_000741045.1 Vigna radiata var. radiata
TTATTTTATTCTTACATATTCATTTATATTTGGGCTTAACCCATATTTCTTCTATTATAAATAGAGAACCCTACGTGTGTATTTAACACAAGGAATTAATTCAAATATATAATTTTCACTATATTTAACAAAATATATATATATATATATATATATATATATATATTACTTGCTTTAATTTTTTTATTGACTTAATACTATTTTTACTCCACCAGCTCTCAATATTTGAATATGACAAAAACAAATATTTTCCAATCATAACATTTTTTAAATTAGAGAGAATATAAAGAAAAAAAATTCTATAAAAATGAAGGTTTTAAAATAAAATAAGGAATAAACATCTCACTTATATTTACAATCTTGATTTCCCTATTCATTTTAAAATTTATTATTAAAATAACACAAATCTTAAATAAGATGTCTTCTTTTATCAATGGAGTCTAATACTTTATTTTAAACACTTAAATATCATTTTTAATATGATATTTCCTTTTTTTAGCAAATCAACATATGATCACCTAAATTCTTGGAAGAGAGAAAATCAATTTAACTACTCAAACTATGAAACATTGCTTGAACGAGTGAGTAACTCTATCACCTAAGTGATGAAGTGGACATTTGAATAGTTTTACTTTGTCATAAAAATAAATAACATCACCTGTGAATCACTTCAAGGATATTTTCATCAGTGAATAACATACACATAGTGTAATTATAATGTATTACACACTAAATAATATCAAGATTACTGAAAAAATATTTTTCTAATAAAAAAAAAACTTTATTATAATTCATTACAGCAACAAATCAAAATAATTCATTACATACATTCCCACATATAAATTTATATAATAAAGGATATTCACAAAAAATAACTATTTCAAAAACATTCGTATTCGATCTATACGATATATAAAAAGGATATATATATATATATATCAACTGATTTTTTAGAAATAACAATTATTTTAAAATATTTTGTATAAAACGCCTTCCGATAACGACCCAATAGGGGGTGGAACAATCTGCCCAACAAATATCGCTAGGATAGTCTCTAACCATAGCTCTCATACCATGTTAGAAGTGGGTTCTAGGCCTAACTCAACCCCACAAAACCGGCTTGTAAGGTGAGGTCTGCACCTCACTTATATATTATAAATTGACCTTATCTCTAATCGATGTGGGACTTCCAACATATACTTATTACTTTTATTATTTTTCTTTATATATTATTAATTTGTAATTAATTTAATCCATTTATATATATTATTAACTTATAATACAATACAAATATTTAAAAAATATGACATCACGTACGTTTGTGTTTATATTAGTATATATAATAAGTTATCCAATTTTTTATAACATTAATTTTGTTTTACGCTCTTTTCCTTTCTCACATCCAAACAAAAAAATTGAGCTTTAGGAATGCATTCAGATTAAGTTAGTTTGACTTTGAAATTGGTGTTAGTCATTAGTAAAGTTTCATACCTGGGTAGGATTTAAGGATAATTTAACAATGTTGTAGTTCACATCTTCAATATTTTTTATTTTATTGAACAAAGTTGGAGAAATAGGATTAATAAATAAGGACAATTAACAACATTGTAATTCAATATTTTATAATTTCTTTTAACAAAGTTGGAGAAATAAGGTTAATATAATGATGATATCATCCTTTAAAACTATTCAACTGAGTTGGGCAATGACAATTTTAACAATATTTTAATCCACACATGTAATACTTTATATTTTATTGAACAAAGTTGGAGAAATAAGGTCATTAAGTTTAAATGATTTACTAATAAAATTTAAATTTGATTTACTATTCCTTTTGGGATTAAGAAAATGTCAATGATTACAAATAATGATAATTTTATATTTATATTTATATACAACATAGTATTTTATTTTATTTGTAAGTATGTCATTAGATTTTTTTCTAATAATATTTTGTATTTTTAGTTATTTAATGGGTAATTTTTTCATTTAAAAAATATATTTCTATTTTTCCCGTAAATTTTTAATCCTTATAAATTGTGTTATTATTTGTTTTTATAAAATTGTTTTATTAGTCTTCAAATATATTTTTTTATTCAAATGAAGTATAATGATAAAAAAAAAGGAAAAGGATGGGGAGTTTTTGTTTTTTCAAAGAAAAAGGGTAAAGATTGGTTTTACTTATCTACACATATTTTATAGTAGAGATGTCTCTGTAAAAGATATCTAAATATAATAATTAAATATATACAATAAAATTAAAGTTCAAAAGTTAAGGTACAATGTAAATAATATATAATATATGCACATTAAAATAAAAAATATATTTTAAAATATGATAACGTGTTAATGCAACACACACATATAATATCAATTTAACCAATCCAAGTAAATAAAATCATATCATAAGGAGAATGGGATTTTAACACCAGAATTGTTTTATTACATTTGACATTATTTCTTATTATCTTTCTTTTTTTTTTCTCTTTAAAAATAAAAAAAACTATTTTTTATTAAACCCACTTTATCTTTATAAAAATTTTCAAATAGTGTCAAATAACATCTTTCCATAATCATATTATACAACTTAGATTCAAGAATGAGTAAGTTTACAGTGATGTTATATAACTTAAATTGAATTATGATTATGTTTAATTTATTTCAGTTATAACTTATACTCGAATGGCTAAAGGCTAAAGGCTTTTTAATATTGTGATTGAATACTTTTAATGTTATGTTGATGTAATTTAAGAGTGAAACCGAATTTTATTTTCTTTAAAGTAAAATTTTATCCTTTTTGAAAGTAAAATAAATTTCTTTGTTAAAATAATAAATCATACCTAATACAAGTTATGACAAAATTTGTATGAAGACATTACTAATACATAACTTAACATTTGAAAACATACACCAATAAAAAGAAAAACCTGATGTTGAACTTTATAACATAAAACTTTGGTCACATTTAAATAAATATATGTAATTTGGAGTGATAACATTTAAAGATAAATATATTAAGTGATAAAAGTATATTTTCATGAAAAAATTTAGATATGGTTGGATACTCTTCTTCTTACTTAAGAGTGTATCAGTTCTTAAATAATCTACTTTAGCCATTACGGGACAATTAATATAATCTGTAGGAAATATTTAAAAGATAAACACAACATGAACAAATCACATTTTGTATTATTTTTAAATTAGTATCTTTTATTGATTTATCAAGTTTAAGCAGTAAAGTAAGGATAGCAAGTAGAAGTATATAAATATCCAACAAAAAGGAATAATACCCTACTATACCTACCTTACTATACCTTCCTATATGCATATTCTACTAAATTATTTAGCCTCTTTTCCCATAGCAATGAAGGTAGTCAACTCAATTTATTCTAGGACCCCCATTTTAGAAGATTCCTCGGAAGACATTGATAAGGACTAAATATCCAGAGCTTTAATACTGTCACCTAACATTCATAAAGATGATATCAACAAACCAAAAACATCATGCCCATAAAATCAAACAGTTTGTTTTTTGTCTCAGACTTTGATGGGTTTGATGACCAAACATCTCCACTATCTACGTTTATGGATTAGTGTTGTCACAATTTTGGTTTTTTGCTATAAGTGCATCAATAACTACTACTTTGCAACTATTTCAGCAACATAATAGAGCCAGGAATGTTGATTTTCCATAGAATGGTAGGGTAGTACAGTGTAAAACAGAAATAAAAACTTTGAAAAATTAGATTTAGATTAACAATGGACATAATGAAACCGTAATAAATCTATATTTTATCCATTTATCTAGAGTTATCTTCCCTATGAAATCTTTTATCCTCAAGGTCCACCAAAAAAACTGTAACCAGAATGTGATCATAGGCTCAATCCAACATTGTCAGGCACAGATATACAGAGGTACATATATTTAGAACATAACAGGAACAGATAGTGAAAAGACAGAATAGCCTCACAAATTATAAAGGAATTGGAAGAAATATTAGGGAAGAATAATTGAGATGTGGGTTGATTTACAAGAAATGTAAGGATGATTCTAGGACCGATTCTAACATTTACAAGGGTTTGACATTTACCAAAAGCAAACCAACTTTGGAGTGTGACCAGGTACAACGTATCATGACATGTTGGATTTTATGTGGTGACCAGTTCTGACACGTACAAGCTTAGTGGTTAAACAGAACCAAACCAAAAGCAATTTTTGGAGAGTACCCTGCTATGTATGAAGGTTTCAATCTTGAGTAGTTGCTTTGATGTTGAAGATCAACTGGCAAGCTTAAAGGCATCGATGAATAGTCCATAGGTGAAACCCATTTTAAAGTTGTTGAGAAGAGCAACTGGGAAAGTAACTTTTGGTCGGCTGTAATAGAATTTAGTCACATATTCTGTAAGAAGAACACATAACACTGCAGCAATAACATCATTGACTCCTAGAGCTCCAAAAGACAGTGAGATTGTTTGTGCAACATAGAATCCACCCAACAAGGAGATTCCACCAAACAGAGCCCTGCGAGAAGGACTTCTGAAGTAATTTCTTGAGAACTCCGGCACACGTCTGATGATGTCCACCAGCCTTCGTGGTCCACCATTTTCTTGCACCGCCCGAATGCGAAGTCCTACTGAAGATCTGCGAACAAGACTTCCAGAAACACTGACTTTGGTTTTCAGAAGTGGACCAAAACTGAGGCCCATAGCGACCAAGCTTGATGAATGTGCCATTAGTCTTTCTTATATCAATGATCAGTGAAGTCACACTCACAGAAACAAAGCCTCCTAGGAAAGTTGATAAATGTAAACTATTATTTTTCAGGCTATCACAAAATCATTATATCAAGCAAGAATTGAAAAGATACGGAAAATATATGCAGAATTATCAATTGAGTAGAATAATGTAACATGATGAATTTAATATGGATAACATGGTCATGTAATAATTTCAATGAAACTAGAAAATGGGATTTGGCCTTTCATTACATGTGATTTGAATTATATGAGCACTTAGGTTACAGAAATAGACATCCAACCTGCTCTTTTTCATGATCCCATCCTGTCTGTTGTTTTTTAAATAAATCATATAATTCAAATGCTACATAAAGATAGACATTGAGAAGATTATAATGTAAGAAACACAAGAAGTAAGTCATAGTGTCAGTCCAAACATTAAGTTCTCAATGAAGTACAACCATGGTTTTCAACTAGTTTGGGAAACGGTAAACCATGGTTTGGGCAATGGTTAGAAGAGCAAGGGTTTGCAACTTTCCAAACTACAAACCAACCACTGTCGTTTGTCTCAATCTAAAGCAGTATTGGACTGGACTGGACTGGACTGTTTCTAATATCACATACGAATTGGAAATATTGAGCAATAGGAAATATCATGAACATAACAAGTAGTGAAACATAAACTAAGTGTAGGTGTAGCATCTTAAACGTATACATACGACAAAAAAAGTTGATGAAAAAGAAAAGAACTAGTAAACTTCAAATAACAACACATGAAACAACTCAATAGATTTTCTGAAGAAAAATTTACCATCTGGAAAACACACGTCTAAAACAAATACAAAGGTTGCTATATCGTGCTGGAAGCACTTTGAGTAAGTAAATTTTGTTCAAGCAGCAGTTCTATTTCTATGATTACATAATCAGATTGACGGATATATTTTTTTCCCAGTTCTATTTCTATGATCACATAATCAGATTGACGGATATATTTTCCCCAGAGCTAGAAATGCAAAAGACAGAGCAAAAGTTATCTTTTAATCAATCCAAGGTAAATTACTGAATTGGCTCCTAAATGGTAAGTCTCAAATAGGTTCTCGTTAATACAAAATCAATAGCTATCCTTGTCATGTTCTCCTTCACAACCCTTTACATTACTGAAAGTCCAAGATCCAACATGGTCAATTTTCTCTAGCTTCAATTTCAATGTCAGAAAAGAACATTAAAAGAATTAAACAACTACAATACAGTAATAGAACAGCAAATAAGTCATCGAACATTGTAGATACTCATTTGTTTGGTTAAACCAATAATCACTAGATATCCTTGACATGTTTTCCTTTCATACCCGTTTACATTTCCACTGTTATACTGAAAGTCCAAGATTCAATATACCCAGTTTTAGATTCAATTCCAATAACAGCAAAGAACATATAAAAATAAACAATTAAGATATTGTCATAGAACAGCTAATAACTTTACACTCATCAAACACTAGCGCACTGCAGACACTCATTTCAGTCAAAATGCCAAAGATGCAATTGAGCATGCAGATCTACATGGGAATGAGTCAAAAAGACTAAAATTTAAATTTGAAAAAAGAATTCACATTTTTAAATGACTGTAAGGCCACACCAAACTTAGAGTATCCGAACACTAATAGGTGGGTTTCAGATACAAAACTAGAAGCATTATACAGAACATAAAATAAACTTAGTTTAGACTAAGTATCAGCTATAGGAACTGCTGAATGAAGACAATGCCCAAAAGAGGAGAAACAAATGAGGTCGTACCAGGGATACTGCATGTTTTCCATAGTTTTATTTATCAATTTCTTTTTATTCTTTTCGAAATCTATCCCACAAATTAGTACAGGTGCCCGTGTTAGCAAATACTTGATACAGTATCCAGTATTCAAGCGCCCATGCTTCTTTCAGCAATACCATATCACCATTTTCAGAGGTACCAGGTATGGAGAAACAACGGTAAATGAATTTAAAAGGAACCCCATTGGATCACTGTCTCACATTCATAGAGTTCAGAAAGAAAATATACACATATTTGGTGCAACTCTTTCAGACATTATGTCAAACAACTTGTTGACCTCTTCAACCAAGTAGCTCTTCAGACCGCCAACAAAGTCTCCTTAGACTGATTATATATGAAGTTATAACTCATGAACATGCTATCCTAAAACCTACCATTTCATCAAAAACAAATCTCATGGGACTGTTTGTGACAGTTTTTTTTTTTTTTTCTTCTTTTTTGTGTGGATTATTTAAGAGATAACTACAGCGTCCTCTTCAACCTCGTTTTCACTATGACTAACATTTACATCTTGGTTGAAGAAACCATGCTTTTCTTGTTCCCAAACTCATCCACTGTTAAGCTTCATCCAAATCATTTCCAAAGGGAAATACATATATCATTTTAGAGCTAAATAATGAATTAACCTATGTCCAAAAACAAATTCAGTATGATATTATAAGCAGAAAAATAGCAATTAAATGCTACAAAAAAATATAAAGATAATCAATATATTTATTAAGAAAAGTTCTTTCAATCGTGTTCTCACCTAATTGCCCAGGTTCCAAGAGCCTCTTGCTTGGAACGAAATAAGTGAACCACACTACAGAGAGGAAGTTGAATCGAACCAATACCAGGTTTGGGCTTTTGGTTTTCCTCTTGCTTTGTTACATAAGGGCTTTCCTATTCTCACACCCGTTTTTCTAATTTCACCCCTACCTTTACAAAAGTATTATTTTTTATTAAAAAAAAACCTCCTACTAAACGGTTCTTTATTTTTATTTATTTATTAAGATCATATTTAATTAAGTATATAATTGTATAGCATGTTATAAATTAAAAAACATGGATTGAATAGGTGTTTGCTTTTTGATCTTTAGCACAGAAGAAAATGCTGCATAAACTGAAACAATGAAGCAGAATGAGAAAAGATGCAGTTCCTTCGTTGAATATATATATGTCTGTGAGAGAATCTTGATGCATTGGTTTGTCTAAAGTGTTAAAGGCTTCTTTTGTAAATAAGTAGGGAATGGGAATCTACTGACCAATTTGCTTTGCTTTGCTTTAGAAATACACACAAACACTCACACCTGGCTTAAACATGGTTTAATATTATACATTATTGAAAACAGCAACATGGTGGCACTCATTTTCATCAATCTTTTGATGTACATGTGACTTCGTGCATGCATTTTCCTTTTATTTGCCAATCATAAAAGCGTAAAAAGATAATTGTTGTCATTTACATGTAAACCTCTGTCCCTCATCATTCAACGATGCTTCCTCCATCAAAAGATGTTATTGCTCGATCAGTACTAAGTTACTTACTAATTTATCCATGTAAACTTTTTCCTCACTCATGTTTTTCAATCAAGGGGATACAATTTTCATCTTTCATAACATCCTCTGTTACATCTTATGCTTCATTAACATTCATTTGGTACGAAAATTACATGGCAAATGCTTTCAGGTTGCTAAGAGAAAAAAGTTTTGGTGACCTTCCATGTAAATTTATAAGGAACATAATTATAGTTTCATATTGACTTAAGGTCAAGTTAAACTAAGATTAAATATATTTTTGATCTTTTAACTTTCAGTGAAAATTAGAATTAGTTTGAATCAATTTAGTCTTTCAAAACTTTAGAAACGTGTTGATTTATTTCTTTTAATCAAATTTTGTTAAATTTATTTAACATTTCAATCTCATTTTATGTTACATCGACTAATGATATTATAAGATTAATTTATAATGTATAAAAAAGTACAAATCTCATTTTACAAACCGATTTTGTGAAGTTGAACCAGTCAAGATGATTAAAACGCAGAATTTGAGATTTGAGACAAAGTTTATGAAGACATTAAAAGATGAGATTATGGGGTAGGGTTTATGCGTGGAATAGTGAGATTCTTGTGAGAAATTGAGGGTAGCTGTTAGAGTCAACTAAAGTTAAGATCAAAATTTAATGCTGGTGTATTGTTATGAGTACTTTCTTGATAGATAAGTGGTTTTCCTATGCACACACCTTTGCCTTTATGTAACATTATACGTCAAGAAAAGTTTAGATAAAAGTTGGCACAATCTTTCGAGTGATCCTTTAGCTTGGTCTAAAATAAACCATCGATTCTTCTTGTCTTCTTCCTTTTCTTTTTTTTTTCTTATAATTCATTTTCCTTTTTTATTTAAATGCAAAGGGAAATTTATATAGATCCTATCTTTCCCGCTATATATGTATTAGGTCAAGGAACCCTAAGAATATGCATGCAAATCCATGTCTTCATCCACGTGCAATCATGATCTGCAATATATTCTGCTGAATATCAATCTTTGATTCTGGGAATATAATTACCATGAATTTTCATAGTTCCTTTGCGTAATTAAGGACCATACAATGTAGAATTATATTTTCCATTTGGTTTTGTTATCACATAATTATATTAACTAATTATATAGTTCACTTGATTAAATATATATATAGTTATATGATTATAATGCTTTTGCTTTATTTTTTTCATTTACAGCGAAGGCAAGGTCTCCTTTCTTAAACCTTGCACCATGTATCTCTTAGCTAGCCCTTTAATTAAAACGAAGATTCGATACTACGTCTTTACACCTCACAAAAAATCATCTCTTGTCTTTCTACAGTTCAATTAGAATAATATAAATAGTAAAGATATACATTAATTAGAATTGCATTATACATATATGTCAACCATTTAGAACTATTGGATATTCTACCACGGATAGAAATAATATTAATTTTCAGTATATAAAATGAAAATAAATTTCACTTTATTAAATGATATTAAATTAGATTTAACTATACTATTTTATTAAGTACTCTAATGTAATAACTTCAAAAATACTTATAAATATGAACCAATTTACTTATACTTTCTAAATATAATGAATTTTAATTAAATTATATGTGTGACACACATATATATATATATATATATTAAGGATTCATTAGGTCGCTATTATAGAATTCGCTGATGACCTAATTACTTTCTTTCAGTATTTAATACGTCTGAATATTTAAGACTTAAATTAGATACATTGGTTAAAACATAATCTTATGTCAATTAATATTTGTAGTCAATTTATAACTAGGGGTGGACAAATCGATACGGCTAAAAACTGAACTGAACTGTAAAACAGTTCAGACAAACTGAACTGAACTGTTTTTTGTTTTATCAAACTGAACTGAACTATACTGAATTGTACTAAATTACAGTATGAACTGAACTGAACTATTAACTGAATTGTAAACTACACTAACTGAACTATTAACTGAACTGTAAACTGCACTAACT
>NC_028360.1:8257188-8364379 GCF_000741045.1 Vigna radiata var. radiata
AGTTCAGTTTTTAAAAACTGAACCATAAGATAGTATACTGAACTGTTACTAGAAATGAATCAGTTATTTTTAGTACAATATAGTACAGTTAACTGCAGTACAGTACAAATCAGTTATTTTTGCCCACCCCTATATATAACATCAATTTTGATTACTGACACTGACAGAGAAATGGCCAAGTAATGGAAGATAAACCTTAATCCTCATTATTCATTCTGAAGCATAAAGTCTGAAAATGCTGAATATATATTCAGCACATTGTACAAAATAAAAAGAAGAAAATAAGGAGAATTACAGCTTGTCTAGCACAATAACAGAACGCTAGAAAAATCTACCAAAATCTACCACAGTAACAGAAAGCAAATAAACATAACAAAATAGGGGTAGAAACGATATTTCTCACACCCTCCCTCAAGATGGGTGGTGAATGTTCAACAATCCCATCTTGGATAAATTGATGTTGAAAGGTCCAGGATAAAGTGACTTAGTAAACATATCTGCCAATTGATGCTTCGAAGGAACATGAGAAAGAACAATGAGCCCATCAAGAACATTAGCACGAATAAGATGACAATCCACTTCAATATGTTTGGTGCGTTCATGAAAGGATGGATTCTTAGCCAGTTGAATGGCAGACTGATTATCACAAAAATGTAGGGAAAGGAAGTGGAAATTTAAGGCATAAATCATCGGCAACATACTTCAACCATTGCAATTCACAAGCAACAGAGGCTAAAGCTCTATATTCAGCTTCAGTAGAGCTCCTGGACACGGTGGATTACTTCTTTGATTTCCAAGAGATAAGACAATTCCCATAGAATACACAATAACCAGTGATGGATTTTCTAGAGATGCAACGAGTAGCCCAATCTGAGTCAGAAAAAGCTTGAAGTCTGTGAGGATTGCTGGAAGGATAAAAGAGGCCTAGTCCAGGACAACCTTTGAGGTATTTCAAAATCCTGAAAACAACATTGAGATGAGAGGATATGGGCTTGGACATGAACTGACTAACTTGCTGGACAACAAAAGAAATATCAGGCCGTGTGTTTGTTAGATACTGTAATTTGCCAATTAATCTCCTATAAGAAGTAGGATCTGGAAGAAGATCACCATTATCATCATTTAGCTTATCGGTAGGATTTGAAGGAGAAGGTGTTGGTTTACATCCAGTGAGACCAAATTTAGCTAAAATTTCTAAGCAATATTTTCGTTGATTCAAGACAAGACCCCGTCGTGATCTAGCAACTTCAAAACCAAGGAAATACTTGAGATTTCCCAAGTCTTTGATTCGGAATTCTTGATGTAAAAATTTCTTAACAGCAACAATATCATCCATGCTATCGCCAGTTAGAACGATATCATCCACATATATTAGAAGAGCAGTAAAAGAAGTAGCAGAATGTCTAAGAAATAATGAATGATCAGCTGTACTTTGAGAAAATCCATAAGAAAGTAAGGCAGCTGTGAGCTTAGCATTCCATTGTCGAGAAGCTTGGCGAAGACCATAGAGAGACTTGTGCAATTTACAAACCAAATGAGGTTCTGGAGGAATCAAGCCCGGCGGAGGTTTCATATAAACCTCTTCATCCAAATCACCATGCAAAAAGGCATTATCAACGTCAAGCTGGTGTAAAAACCAGTTATGAGAAACAACAATGGAAAGGAGAAATCTAACAGTTGTAAGCTTCACAACAGGGGAAAAAGTATCAAAGAAATCCATGCCTTCAGTTTGTGTGAACCCTTTGGCAACTAAGCGTGCCTTATATCTTTCTATAACCCCAGCTGCATTCAATTTAGTCTTGTAGACCCATTTGCAACCAACAACTCTTTTCTTTGGTGGTAATCGGACCAATGACCAAGTTCTATTCCTCTCAAGAGCCTTAATTTCCGCAAGCATGGCCTGCTGCCAATGAGCATGATGACAAGCCTCTTTAAAAGAAGATGGCTCAATGATGGCAGATAAAGACATGCAAAAAACAGTGTGAGAGTTAGAACATTTGGAATATGACAAGTATGATTGTAAAGGATAAGTTGTGGAGCTAGAAGTAGGAGCAAAAGAAACAGTGGAACAATCATAATCAGACAAATAAACAGGTGGCTTTCTAATTCTAGTTGAAAGTCTACCAGGTGGATCAACAGGTTGTACAGTATCATTAGAATCATTATGAAATTGCATAACTGGTATAACAACATTATGATCATTATTACTAGAGATAACATCCGAAATAATACGAAAATCATTAAAGTGTGAACCAGGTATATCAAAAGCAATCAAAGAATCAAATGATTGTTGGGATGCAGCAGTACTAGTGTGATGATGATGAGAAACAGAATATGGAAAATGAGACTCATAAAAAATGACATTACGAGAGAGCAAAAGCTGATGTGTAGTCATATCATATAACAGAAAACCTTTGACCCCTGATTTGAAACCAAGAAAAATACACTTAGAAGCTCTTTTGTCTAATTTGGTTCTGCCAGAAGTAATAGTGTTTGCAAAGGCTAGACAACCAAAGACTCTAAGCGTTTTAAAGTCAGGAGTTTTGCTAAAAACAATTTCATAAGGAGATTGGTTTTTGAGAAATGGAGTTGGGAGCCTGTTTATGAGATGTACAACATGTCTTATAGCAAAAGACCAAAAAACAGAAGGAAGATGGGATTGGAAAAGTAAGGCGCGAGCTACATTCAAAATATGTTGATGTTTGCGCTCAACTATTCCATTTTGTTGGGGTGATTCAATGCATGATGTTTCATGAAAAATGCCTTTAGAGGAGAAGAAATCAGTTAAGAAAAACTCCTTGCCATTGTCAAATCTTAGTCTTTTAAGTTTAGTGTCAAATTGATTTTCAATGAGATGTATGAAATTGGGAAGAACAATTTGGACCTCAACTTTTGATTTTAAAAGATAAACCCATGTGAATCTACTGAAATCATCAACAAGTGTTAAAAAATATTTGTGACCATCAATAGAAATAGTGGTTAAGGGTCCCCATAAGTTAGCATGCAACAACTCAAAAAATTGAGAACTCTTGGAGGTGTTAAGAGAAAAAGGTAATTTCTTATGTTTGGCAAAATGACAAGTGTCGCAAGGAGTACAATTCTTGTATATAATATTAGCATGTTGAGAAGATAACAATTGTAAAATGGAATTTGAAGTATGGCCTAGTCTATGGTGCCAAAGTGCACTGGTATTGACTGCATTTACAGCAAAAGCATTTGATTTATTGATAACATCATTTTGGAAAGGTAAATTGCAACGCATAGCATTTGATTCTGCAAGACAGTACAAGCCATTAATCTTCCTAGCTGCTCTAATCATCTTGAAGTGAGATTTCTTGAAAAGAAGACAGTGAGAATCACAAAATACTGCCATACAGTCAATAGTGGAAACAAGTTTGGGAATAGAAATAAGATGAGCAGAAAAGTCAGGAACAAAAAGAACATCAAGAAGAAATAAGTCACCTATGTGAATATTCCCAGAGAAATTGCCACTGACAGTAGTGTGATTAGGCAATTTAATGTGTATGGGTGTTATGGCATGAAGGTTATGAAAGAAGGATTTGGTGGGACAAATATGGTCTGTGGCACCACTATCAAATATCCAGGGAATAAAATCAGAAGATATACCTGAGTGTTTAACAGAGGCTTGATTCACCGAGGAAGAATGATCCTTACTGTGTTGAAGCAAAGCCAAAATTGCTTGATACTGGTCTTTAGAGAAAGTGAATTGGTCATTGGGAGGACTACCATCCAAATCAAGGTGCTGTAGAGAAGCAGCTGAATCTACTTCAACCAAACTGGCAGAAGCTTTGGTGTTGGGCTTGTTCTTTTTATAACCAGCAGGAAAACCAATGCGAAAATAACAGGTTTCAATGGTGTGATTGGTCTTCTTGCATTTTTCACAAAATTTGTTGTTCTTGAAATTGTTCTTGCTAGCATTGAAAGGGACTTTGTGGGAAGAGTTGAATCGTGGTTGAGCATTGGAAACTGCAGTGAAGGCCAAAGAATCGGAAACAGGATGTTTAGGATTAGTGCCAATGAACTCACGTTCTTGCTGAAGAACCATAGAAAAAGTTTTGACAATCGAAGGCATGGGATTCATTATCATGATTTGAGAACGAACTTGTGCATAGCTCTCATTGAGACCACGGAGAAATCGAATCACATAATCATCCTCTCTTTCTTTTTGAAGTTTTGCAAGAAGTCCACAAGCACAGGGAGTTAAGCAATTGCAGTTGACAACACATCTATAGAGCTTCAACTCTTTCCATAGGATTTTCAATCTCGTATAATACTCAGAAACAGGTAAATCACCTTGATGGCAAGCAAGAATCTGATCCTGAAGATCAGAAACCCTAAATTTATCAGCATGGGAGAATTGATCCTTGAGATCTCTCCAAATCTCTGATGTTGTATCCATCCACATCACTGATTGCTTGATCGAAGAAGTCATGGATCGTGTGAGCCAGGACATCACCATTCGATATGAGCGACGCCAAGCTTCGTGAAGTGGATCTGAGAGAGGGGGACAAGGAAGAGTACCATCAATGAACTTCTCCTTATTTTTGGTCTCCAGTGCGACGACCATGTCACGTTGCCATTGGTGAAAATTGCTCTCCGTAAGGAGAGGGGAAACAAGCACCAATGCTGGGTTTTCTGCAGGATGAAGATAAAGTGGGTTTGCCGGATTCACAAGGTGATCCGGTGTTTGTGTAATATGATGGCTGAGGGAAGCCATTTTCAGAAAATGAGGAAGAAGAAAAGGAAGCTTCAGGCGGAAGAAGCAGTGGGTGTTAGCGATGATACCATGACAGAGAAATGGCCAAGTAATGGAAGATAAACCTTAATCCTCGTTATTCATTCTGAAGCATAAAGTCTAAAAATGCTGAATATATATTCAGCACATTGTACAAAATAAAAAGAAGAAAATAAGGAGAATTACAGCCTGTCTAGCACAATAACAGAACGCTAAAAAAATCTACCACAGTAACAGAAAGCAAATAAGCATAACAAAATAGGGGTAGAAACGATATTTCTCACAGACACATTTTTTTTGTCAGTAAATATCTCAATAATAAAATATATATTATCAATAGAATAATTTATTGATAAATTCATATGAGCGAAAAAAATTTCATTAAAATCTTATGTTTATAAACAACATACAACCACTTTTTGTTAAAGATGAAGAAACAAAAATTGTCTTCATCTTCTTCCTCACAACTTACCACCACTACCCTTTGTTGTTGTTCTTTGTCGTTAACCATGCTCACTATGCAGAATATTAGGTAGGTTACCAATACCACCGACGAGATCTTCTTTTTCTTTTATTGTGTTTGCGTTTCATCTTCTTCGACAAGTCCATGCTCATACCGCTTCTCTGGCAACTAAGAACATCATCAGTGTCTTTTTTTCCTAACTCTCTCAAATTTGAGAACGCGAAAATAGGTTGGAGTGATGGTTTCTTGTTATTTTTATTCTCCTTCACGTGATGGTTTCTGATGATTTTTGTTCACCTAAATAAATTAGTTGAATTTGTTAGACTAGTAATTGTTTAATGTTTGATTGATCTGTAGGTGGCAAAACTCATGAAAATAAAAAAAAAATGAAAGAAGAAGTGGAAGAAGAAAGGAGGAAGAGGATGAACTAGATTAAAATATTTATCGATGAACTGTCCATACAATATTATAGACATATTCTTTTGTCTATAATTACCTACGAAACAAAAATTTCATCAATAAAATTTGCTGAAAATTATTTTACCAATTTACTAACAAAAAATGCATAATTTTCATTTACAGACAACTTTTAAATGTTACCTTTACAATTTAACTATCAATAATACTAATATTTCTTACAGTGTAATAGTCATGATAAATTATTAAGAAACTTTATTAACAGATAGAAATGATAATTTATTAACATATATTACATATAAATCTATCACCTAATAGATACTTTTATTAATAATTAATATTCTAAAATTCATCAATAAAGTTTATCAGATAAATATTATGTTATCAATAATTTTTTTATAAGTAAGATTCTATCGATAATCTAACATTTGTTTATAGTAGATAAATTATTTGTAAAAGAAATATTTTATATTATTTATAAAATACAAAGAAAAAATAAGTATCTAGTTCAATTTAAAAATAAAACATACTTTTGTTAAAATAATTTGTAGGTAAAAAATATATTTAAATCTATCTTTTATTATAAGAATTTTCTCTGAAATACGATAAACCTCTTGCAGTGCACGTGAGTCTTTTTCATGGGCTATGTTAATCATAACCCCTACCACCAAAAACCATATAAGACAAGGTACGAAACACTAGGACATGTGATCCATACCTCGGAATGCAGAAGTTTCAAAAAGGTTTTGATTTTGGAAAATCATGCTTTAATACTCTAAAAGAAACACTCACACTTAAGGTGAATTCGATATCGGTATGTTAAAAATGGATTGGATCGAGTTAACACCTTAATTGAAAGTTAAACTTTTTCAATCCAACTCATTGAACTACTGGATTGGTCTGTTTGTTTTTTCTCATTAAAAATATAATATTACATGAAAATAAATTAAATTTTATTTTTTATCTTTTACATAAAAAAGGTTTAAACCCTCTTTTGGTCTTCATATTTATTCGTGAGCGTGTCATCGTATTTTTAATTGTCTGAATTGATCCAAAATTTTAAAAAATTGAGTCAATTTTGTCCGTTCCGTTAAATGTTCTCAAATGGTGTTAACAGATGTTAAACTGTAATTATTTTTAAAAGAACGTGTCATTGTGATTAAATTTAGTGAGTGATGTCTTTTACAATCTTAATTCCACCTAACATTTAAAGGAGCCTTCGCTCTACTGTCCCCCACACGACATGTTCCACCAGATCTTCTCCCTCCCCCTCTTCCTCCCCCATCACTGCTCCACCGGCGCCACCACCAACAACCACCACAGTCCAACGAAACAGACACGAAATTAAACCCCAAAAACGTAAACTCACAAATTCAATTAAACCTAACAGTTTCAAGCTCACAAATGCGAACACAATCAAAATCCCAATTCAAATCCAACTTTTGAAAATGCGATAAAAAGCCTGCATAGAAAATCCAATGAATCATCCCAGAAATCCCAATTTCAAGATTGCAATACAGTAACAAGAAATCCCAACAGAACCCAATAAAAAACCAGAGAAAAATGGAGGGGAAAGGAAGCTTGCGTCGCGAATCAAAATGAAGGAAAGTAAAACAATAACTGCCAACACGCACTTGCGCCATTGTCGCGTCTCTACTATGCTTTCGTTGCGTCTCCGCCGTGCCTCAGCCTCGCTTTTCTCGCGCCTCCTCCGCACCTTCGTCGCCCCTCAATGATCTTGTTCGCAAGAAAGGGAGAAGAAGGGTTTTGCGTTGAATTGCGCCCTTACCCGAATGAGAAGAGAAGAAGACTCAAATCGACCAATGCCATCAAACTCTGACGAGTACCACCTTCAACAAAAATCAAACATCAAATAAAAGAACACGATCAGTGATCCATACTGGAGGAAAAGAGAAGCCAAACGTTGATGAGCCATTCCATAATTAGGACCCAATCTCACAGCCTCCTCGCATTCCCTCACAGCCTCACCTAGACGTCCCGGCCCAGTCAACGCCACCGCGCAGTTGCTCTGGTAAGCGACACTAGCCGACGACATCGCAATAGCGTGATCGTAAAGGCTCAACGCATCAACAAAGTTCCCTCTTTTATAACACTCATTCCCCAATCTCTTCAACTCCTCCGGATCCACACCCTACATGTGCCCACCTCTCTTCACTAGCTCATTGTCGCCACCACCGTGTGAGCTCACCGGTTCCGCCTTCCCACCGCCACGCAATATACTCCCGTGGCCGTAGTTCCCCATGCCGGACCCCAAAACATTGTTTCTGCTACTTCGACCCAAGAAGGACCCATACGAGCTTAAGGTGGTACTCGCGGTGGGTGCACACGTGGTGTGCAATGGCGACACGGGGAACCCAAATCGAGTTCTCTTTTTATTTAGTGATCTAGAAAGGAAAGTTTTTTTTTTTAAGTGAAGGATAAAATCTTCAAAGCGTTTGAACATGTTGTGAGCATTCTGGGTTCATGGATCGTTGACGTGAAAAACGTGATCCTCGCCATCCACTTCATACAGTTCCACTTCCCCTTCCCACCTGCTCTTTTTCACAGCCTCGTAGTACCACACACCTCTTTCCCTCAGCTCATCCATCTTCGTCGTGCAAACCAGAACCTTGGGAAAGGGGAAGGCTCAAAAGGAAAGATGAAGACGGTGGAGGATGATGAAGACTTTGAAAAAAACATATCCCTAATGCAAGTTCAATAAAAAATACCTAATTCCCTCCCAAGTCAAAAATTGTTTTTTTAAATACAAATATCCACGTAAATTAATCCTTATAATTGAGTTAATAATGTGTGCACCACGTCACCAAAGTTAGACAACATCAGTAAAAAGTTAATAGAGAGGGTTTAATTGACTCAATTTTATAAGTATATGGATCCAATTGAGACAAAAAAAAACAAAAAAATGAGGACCCACTTGAGATTCACCAATAAATATGAGGACCAAAAGAGGATTTAAACCTCAAAACAAACTGAAAATGAATTTATGTTAAGTTGTCAAATTAATATTAGATTGTCGAACTGTAAAAAATAATAGAGATTCTTCAATTTAGCATAAACAATGACAAAATCAAAAAAGATAAGAGGTAGGTCAAATTAGTATAAAGATGTGAGGAGAATTGTGAAGATGAAGTCAAGCTCTGTTAATGTAATGAAGTTGGACTTAGCCTACAAGGTTGTCGGGTTTGGTGAGTTAGGTTAGTTCAGACTTTTGGGTTGAAAACATTGTTCCAACACGTCTTTTTTTTTTTTTGAACTGACAAGTTGGTCTGTCAAGTTTGACCATTTTCGCTCTCTCTACTCACATTATAAAAGAATTTTTAAATAATGATCAATTTTAATAATGAAAATAATTAGTCATTATAGAAATCATTTTATAAATTAAAAAATATTAATAATAAAAATAGTTTCTAAATTGGTCAATAGTAATTTGTTCACTAAAAAATAATTAGTCTCTAAAACTAATCACTTCAAATACTAATTTTTTTTAGTAACCACAACCTTAATAATTAATGATATGATCAATTTAGAAACCAATTCAATGCAATAATCAATTTAAAAATTATTTTAATTAATAATAATTTTAGTTTATAAATTAATATATATATATATATATATATATATATATATATATATATATATATATATAGGGGTTTATTAACTTACGTACGCCTGTTTTTCTGTTGGTACATTTTAGCAATGTGTATCGGGTTTCAGTAGACAAAAATACTCTTATATATCATGAATTTTAAGTTTTAAGGTTAAGGGTATTTTAATAATTTTCATTCTCAAAATTAAAAAAATAAAAAAAGAAACCCTGAAACCCTTATCCACCTCTCTCATTCCTCTCAACCTTTCTCTTTCATTTCTTTCACTCCAACATTTTCTCTGTCATCCCTACTCTAGCCCTAATGAAAAAAATCAGAAACACTTGCCTTATTTTAATCATTTTCATTCTCAAAATTAAAAAGAAAAAAGAAACCCCAAACCCTTACTCACCTCCTTCATTCCTCTCTACCTTTTCTCCTTCATCTTTCTCACTCAACACATTTTCTCTGTCATCTCTGCACTAGCTCTAACTAAAAAAACACTCATTATTAAATAAAATGGCTAAAGAAAAAAAATACTTACATAAATAAAAAAATTAAAGGACCTAATTTTTTTTTATATAATTATAAATGAAATTTCAAGATTTAGAATTTTTATTGTTTGATTTTATAATTGAGAATTTTATTGTATTTTGATTTGTTTTTTCTTTAGTAAAGGAAAACAAGTTAATAAATTTCTACCAAAAAAAATTAAATGGCCACGGAGCAATGTTACATAGTAGTCTCAGAATGTAAAGGAATGTAAAGGAAGGATGTTCATAAGTCTTGGTGCAAGTTGTGCCCGTCGGCTGTAATATATATAGTGAAGATAATGAAATTAAAGGGATTTTGAATGAACTTTTTTTGAAAGGTGAATATGTCAATGACTCAACTCTTTACAAAAGCATATCGTTTAATAATGAGTGTTTTTTTAGTTGGGGCCAGTGCAGAGATGATAGAGAAAATGTTTGAGAGAGACGAAGGAGAAAGGGTTGAGAGGAATGAAGGAGGTGAGTAAGAGTTTGGGGTTTTCTTTTTTAGTTTTGAGAATGAAAATTATTAAAATAAGGCAAGTATTTCTGATTTTTTTTCAATTAATTGGAGTTAGAGTAGGGATGACAGACAAAAGGTTGGAGTGAAAGAGATGAAAGAGAGAAAGGGTTGAGAGGAATGACAGAGGTGGGTAAGAGTTTGGGGGTTTCTTTTTTTTTTTATTTTTTTTAATTTTGAGAATGAAAATTATTAAAATACCCTTAACCTTACAACTTAGAATTCATGATATATAAGAGTATTTTTGTCTACTGAAACCCGATACACATTGCTAAAATATACCAACTGAAAAACAGGCGTACACAAGTTAGCAAACCCCATATATATATATATATATATATATATATATATATATATATATATATATATATATATATTATCATTAAAATTGGCTATTATTTAGGAATTATTTTTATAGTTTTACTTGGTAATTCACATTTAATAGTATGATGATATTAATTAGTAGTTTAAGTTAAAAAATGAAAATTAATAGTTAAATTATCCAATAAATATCTCTTTATTCGTATTAAAAGCTAGTATATTTTTCTCTCTCTCTCTCAATCTTTCTTCTAAAACCTCAAAACTACGAAAATGGTATTAAGCAATTTCCTTTTCGTTTTAAACGGGAGAGAATTCTCACTGAAATCTTTTGCCAGAAAAAAAAAAAAAAAAACCTATTTAAGGATGCTAAATTAGTTAAAACTTAACTAATAATTTTGATGGACAATCGGATGTTCGGTTATCTATAATATAATACGATCAACCTAAAAAATTTATCTCGAGTCAATAGACTAGGTCAAACTGAAAAATTATAGCCTAAAACACAATTAAAATATATTTTCATTTGATATTATTATTTCATTTTTTACTTTAAAGTTTACATAAATTTAGATAAAAATAGGGGTCAATTTGATTTCATTATGGCAAATCATCATTAGACAAAGAAAATGCAACCCATTAAAATAAACGATATACCCGTATTCTTACCAACACTAAAACATATATATAAAGGTATTCATTTAATAATATAATATAACAAAAAGTATGCAAGATATACTTAATAAATATTTTTGGATAATTAAAAAACTAACTCATACTCAGCATAAATTTTTGAAAATCCGAATATAAGATTTTATATAAAAATTAATTTCAACATATTAAAAAAGTAATTTGTTTTATAGCCTAAAAGTAAATACGTTTATCTAAGTAAAACAAAATATGAATATAGAGTTAAGTAGGTCACGTTGTGATGGATAAAGTGCACAACACAGTGCAAGAGTTTAGACAAGATGATTGAAGGAAGACAATCACATTCCTCCATGGCTAATTTCATAGTCTTGAAATCAAAAAGAGCAAAAAATGTTACTCTGAACATTATTCTTAAGTATGACCTATAATGTCTGGAAAGCAACCACAAGCCATGCACATTAGCTAGTGGAAACTAAAGAAAAGAAAGAGGAAAAAACACAAAGAAAAGCAGTCTCCATGGTGTGTTCTTGATGTAGTGAATTGACCCTTCAACATGATTTAACATACGAAAACCTTTAACCCTTTCTTTGTGTGAGTGTGCACGAAGAAAAAAGGGTTAAGAAAATGGTAATAAGCAAACAATACTTTTTTGTCTCACTAATGAGAAACACAAGTTGGTTATACATCGTTTCACATTATCAAATCAAGTTGAAGAACACCCACATTGGATTCTCCTTTTATTCCGTTTTCTATGCCTTCCACGGCTCAATCTCCACGAATCAATTTCCGTTTGCTTTTCAAAGTAATATTTTTTTATTCACTCAACATTTTAATGTTTTTAGGGTCAATTCACCTATCTCATGTACACGATTGCGTGCTAGTAAATAGATTTATATTACTTCTATAGTGAAAAATATCTTTTTTAAAAAAAGAAATTAAAGTATATAAAGAAATTCTTTTTGTCTAGAAAAATATAATTCAATGTTGTTGGAATTTCTAAATAAGATGAATTTATAGTGTGTAAATACATACAAACTTTATATTTCAAGCTAATTTGATAAAACTGAATTTGGTTTAAAATGATTTTTTTAAGAAATCTTATTTATAATCAAATATGTATAAGTGAAGATATATGCTAATTTTAATGTCAATTATGTTACTAAAATTGTATTCTTCATTTGTTTATCGAAAATAGTCAAAAGCCGTCGATAATAATCTATTACCGACGATCAGAAAGTCGTCGATAAAACTCTTAATGTTAATATTTATCAATGGCTTTTATTCTTCGGTAATTACCGAATGGCAGAAACCTTCGGTAATTACTGAAGGACAAAAACCTTCTATAATTACTGAGGGACAAAAACCTTCGATAATTACCGATGGACAGAAATCTTCGATAATTATCGAGAGACATAAATTTTCGATAATTACCGAAGAACATAAACCTTCGATAATTAATGATGATTAAGAGGGAGATGAAATTCTCAATGTGTAATCATTTACATTCTTCTATAATAGAATAAATAGACTAGACAAATTCAATAAACAAAGTCTTACGAAGATATATAAATTAAATTAAAACAATGATTGAAATCTCACAACATCTTTTCTTTTCTGCTCGTGGAATTTATAAATAACTAAGAATATCTCAAAATCTTATCATAAAGATTTAAAGATGATTAATTTACTAAAAAAATGATTTTTAAATGAAATCTGAAAATGACATCTTGATTTTAAGATGAGAAATCCCTTTGATGAATGAGGAAAATCTAACAATAATAGAATAAAATATTAAAAAGAAAACAACAAAACTGGGTAAATTCTATGGAAATCAATTATGAGCAATCAAACTGGATAAAGGTTTGCTAATTAAAACTGCATTTATTTGTAATTATTTTAAATAAAAGAAGTTAAAAGGAATTATTTTATCGATTTTCTAATAAGCTAACATGAAAACTTCTAAAAATTATAAAAGAGTTGTCAGGCTTAACACTTAACTTTTGATCAAGTGAAATGAAATTAAAATTAATTATTAATTGAATTATTTTAAGAAACTAAGTAATTATATATATATATATATATATATATATATATATATGAAAATAGTTAAAAAAGTATATTTGATAAATTTTTAAAATAAAATTACAAAATATAAATTAAATTAAATATAATTTAAATTAAATTTAATCTAATAAAATATAAATTTATTTTAATTTTAATTAAATTTAACCTAATAAAATATAAATTAAATTTTGTTTTAATTTTTTATAAATAATGAATATTCGTAAATAAAAATAATATAATATCTGCTCTTAACCTGTTTATAAATAGATATTAAAATACTACATCCCAAAAATAATAAATATTCATCAATACAAATTATTTGTAACAAATTTTTTTCTTANATATATGTNNATATATATATATATATATATATATATATATATATATATATATATATAAATCTCAAAAGTAAACTATATTTTATTATATATAAAAAAATAATTAAATTTTACACCATAATAACTAAAATAAAAAAAATTACACATAAAATAATTACATGGGAACATAATCTTATAAAAGGAATAAATTTTGAATATAAAATTATAATTATAATTAACGATCAAAACTAAATTTATGAATTGTCTCTTTCTAGTGTGAACTATTATGATTTCTTTTTGACTCAATTCATCTATCCCTTATTGTAACTTTTTTGAATCCCCATTAATTTTTTAGAGTGAATTAACTTCTATGATTTGTCACGTAGTAGTGCTATTTTTTCATTATTTTAAAGTGTTTTACTTTTATTAATTTACTCACTAAATATTTAAGTTTCTTTAATTAACATTAGAATATCAACGAAATCTAGTTCTAAGTTCAAATCTCGTGTTAAGATGATAAATAAAAGTACAAGTATTTTTTGAAAGACCCATTTGCATATTTAATTAATAGTTAATGATGACTGTCTCAAAAAAGACACATGTGAATACAAAGAAAAACGTAGGTAATGACAAAAAAAATTAACATTAGACTTAGTAAACATTATTCTATCAATTCAACTAACTTTTGAAAAAAAAAATGTAAGACATTGTTTCAAATGTATATATACTTTTATATTTTATTAATATAATACATTTTAATCGATTGAATCAATGTTTTCTCTACGTAATTTTTAATTTATATTGAATAACATTAACAAGATACACAAATATTTACTAATTATAAGTTATTTGCATCTTACTGAAACTTGACCCATTAGATAACATGAACTTTGCATATATATTAGTAATAGTGACAATGCAAAATGGAATCCTAGGGTTTGAGAAAAAAAAAAGTTGATCTAACTATTTAGTTTAATTTTGCATTAATTTTGAAAAACTAGTTTTGGGAATAATTAATTGAAAGAAAGAAAGAAACCCTTATTTGCTTCTTATAATCCAAAAACGGGTTGCCATGAATTGGAACATTGCTGGGTGACATGACAAAATGTTGATTATGACATTAACATTGAAAGATGGTAAAGTAATTTGGTAATTAAGCAATCTAAATTTTTGTTTGGACTAAAAGATGTGATTAAACAAAGCAAACTAGTTAATAAAGATTTTGTTTGGTAAAAAGTTACATTGAACAACCTCCATTGTAAAAGTGCTTGTCATTTAATGAATAAAATATTATATAATAGTTGCATCATTGTACAAAATCTTCATTCACTCTACTTTAAACCTAAATTAAAGTGCAAGTGGCCAATTTTTTATTCTTAGATGTAAAAGTATGAACAATCAAAGCCTTCACTTAGTTTTTTTTTTTAATCTTTTCCCTCATTCCAAGGTGTCTGTCTGTGACACATTATTAATACACACAGCACTACTATTATGATAATCACAAACTATAGTATACAGTATACATATATAACAAAAATAATAGATATACAGCAAATGTCAAATGATCATGTCAGATAGTAATAAATAAATGATAATAATACTATAATTAAAATTTGAAAAAACAGTATACTTATATAAAACTCTTTTGCATTACATTTTGAACCGATTTAAAAACAGCTTACCTTTTATTTTTATTTTTCTAAAATGAAGATAAGCTTTTACATCTATATATATTTTAAAAAAGAAATGTAGATTATATTCCAATTCTTAAAAATGGAAAACTGATATATGATAATAATACATTATTTGTGTGATGGAACAATATTTAAAAAGTAACTAAGTTTAACCTAACCCAATATCACAGAAACTCGTTAGGATAGATTTTGATGTCATATCAGAAATGAGTTTTTAAGCTTGACTCAATTCTATAAAACCGGCTTATAAGGTGAGATTTGCACATTACTTATGTATATTATAAATTAATCTTATCTTTAGTCGACATGAGACTTTCAACACTGATAGATGTAAGAAATATAAAAAAAGATCGAAATTTGAATACACTTTTTAGCATATCTCATAGGTGTGAAGGTTGATTTGTGTTAAATACCATTTTTAAATTTTGTTTAGTATTGCAACTTGTGAGTTAATGGTATGTATATATGGTTGGCTTAAAATGTTTTAGAAAAAGAAAATCTGGAATGATATGCTTTGTGTTGTGTGCGAGGGTTTATGTTGCTTTTTGAGTGATATTTACGGTTTAAGCAATATTTTAATATTGAAGTTATTTATGTCTAGATATTGGAAACTTATATATGTGTTGAAATTAGATTTTTATCAATAATATTATGCTCTTAAATATTTAAAGCACTTATCACATTTAATAATTATTAATTACTTCAACTAAAAATAGTATAGGTTGCAAAAATCATTGAATGCATGCTTCATGTAACATTAATTTTTCATTCCCTCTCTGCATAACTTTGATACATGAGAGTTTTTATCTTCATAGGATACATAACCTTTTAAAAAAGAAAACTGTTGAGAAAACCTCTACAATTGAGTGTTGAAGACCGATGTTGAGCACTAATTTTATTCTTTATAAACAAAGAACTAGTTTGATTTAAAAAAGTACTTTTTGAGAAAGAATGTAAGAGGATTTAAGTGAACTTATCTTGTATTGAGATTGAATGAATTTTTTTTTTATTTCTTTATACTTTTTTCATTTATACATAAACTTTTATTTAGTTCGAATGATTATTTGGTTCTATAGTTGAATGTTTGGATGTATTGATCACCAATCTTCTTTAGCTTATTTAGATTAAGATTGAAAAACTAATCATAAATCTAAAATTGAATCAAGTCATGTAATATGTTTGAATACAATAAATAAATTTGAATATATTAGTTGATAATGTTTTGACATAAAACACGAATTTTATTATAATGATTTGAGTAATCAAACATTATGATCGAAATCCTTAAATTTTTTAAACTTAAGAAATTAATTTAGAAAAAACTAATATATTGCAAGTGGTAGAATTGAAATTGGGTCACTAGGTTGTTGATTTTGGTGTTCTAGAAAAGAAATTGGGTCTTAATCACTTTAGATACAGTGTAGGAATGTTTAAAATCATTTAGACAAGTTTAATTAGGTCTAAATAATAAGTTAGGTTCAAACCAATAAAAATTTATGTCATGAAGGTGAAAGTTGCATCTTAGGTTGGTTTTAGTCCATTTTAGGGGTTTTTGCGTTATTGAGTTGGTTTAGTACATCTAATTCCTTTCTAAATGACCAATGAAATACTTTACTTTCATCTATAAACATATTTCATATCAATATTAGTGTTACATATTTTAAATTGATCATTAGGAAGTGTCTCAGATACCCTAAAACTAGAAAAATCAGGTTATTGTCAAAAATTGATAAGAATAATCGATTATATCACTTGATAATCGATTATTCTAGTCAAAACGTCATATTATCTTCAAAGCTCTCATAAATAATTGATTATTAGATATGATAATCGATTATTGTCGTCGGAAAATCATCCAGGACAGTTTTGGGTGGTTTTCGAGGTTTCGGATATCATTTTTTAACGTTCTTTAGGTCGTTTTGGGGGGTTTGGACCCTTCCGAAACTGCTGGTGATGATTTCAAAGTCATTTTCTTAGTATAAGTATGAGTTTACGAGGTTTTATGTTGTTTAGTGGTTCTTCTGGGACTGTTATTGTCTGGTAATGTATATGGAATGATTTCATGCGATTTGGATGACTTGTTGAGTTGTTTGTGGTCTTTTGAAGTAAAATTATTGGACGTAATTCGATGATTCTTGAGGGAGGTTACATGGTGGTGCCCTATATGGTTAATGTACATAATTCCATGGTCCTCAAGGGAGGTTACATGGTGGTGCCTTGTTTGGTTGATGGACGTAATTCCACGATCCTTACGGAGAGGTTCCATTGTGGTGCCCTTAGTGTGTTAGAATGATTTGCATGGAAGATCAATCTTGGGGATTATCTTGAAACTACAATGGTCAATCATTTTCAAGTAGAGAGGATTGAATCATGTCGTGAGTAGTAGCAAGAAATCTTAGTCTTGGAGGCTTCCAGTATGCTCCAAGGCACGGTACAGATTAACCTCGTGAGTGTGGTAGGATGAAACTCATTGGCAACGACTTTGCAAAGCAGTAGAAGCCACCATGAGTGCATGTCCTGCCGCCACCATGAGTGCATGTCCTGCCATAGCTCGACAATCATTCTAGTCCGGATGAGTCGGTTTAAAGTGAAACAGTCATGTTTGAGTGGCCTAACATATTTGTTTTAATTTGCATGTGTGTGATTGTATAACATGATTTTTGTATATCTAACTCACCTTTGCTTCTGTGTATGTTTTCTCTTTTGCGATGATCACCTAATTAGCGTGAGCTTAGGGAGACAATTGTTTTAGTTACTTCACGATAGGTGGTCAAGAGGATTTAATAACGAAGTCAGACGAATCTACAGGTGCAGATATTGTCTTTCGTAATATTATTTCTTATATTAGTTAATTTATCATATATGTAATATTTATTTTAGTAGTATTTTACTATTAAAAATAGGATGTCTCATAAATAATACTGTATAGAAAGTTAATATTTTGAATAATTTTTCATTTTAACTTTTAACTTGTAAAAGAAGAGAATAACGGTCCAGCCTATATCTGGTTATGTCTCTAAGGAGTCCAACCAAAATGGGTTCACAAATTGAAAATGTCAATCCAACTTTTAAATTATTAGTGTCCCAACTTATTAGTTCAATCAGATTCATCATCCAAAATAGTTATCTAAACTGTAATATGCAATTTTAGTACATGTTAATTCAGTAACACTCTTTTTCTCAAATATATATATATATATATATATATATATATATATATATATATATATATACATGTTACATATACAAACTTTTCTTTAATCCAACCTATATATATGCATTTCATACATTTAATTAAATATAAAAAAGATACAACTTACCGTCACAAGTTAAAAGCAACTTGAAAATTCCAAAAATTCAATATAAGATTTTTCATAAGTATAGATGGAAATAAATGCAATTAGTAAAACCAAACCAATATTTTTAACGGATTTTATAATTTAAATATCAATAAAAATTTCAGTCGTTCGATATATTTAACTTTGTATTAGAGAGGAATATTTTTATTGATAATATATGACAAAAGAAAGTTTCAGTAAATTTTACAAGTAAATTATAATTTCTATATTATCAAAATATTCTTTTATCAATAAATTTATTAATAAAATGAGTGACAGATTTTTTGTTAAGATTTGTGAAAACTTTTCTTTAATAAATTAAGAGAAATGAGTGAGAAGAATAAGGAGGAAAAAAAAGAAGAAACTAAAAATTAATAATATTAGTAAAAGTGTGACGACAGAGTGGGGAAAGGAAGAAAAAGATAAAAAAAGAAAAAATATATAAAATTAAAAAAACTGAATTAAATACTCAAATAATTGTATCATATCATACTAAAAATATTGAATTATTTACAGTACAAACTAAACTAAATCAATTTATAATTCAGTTTATAAAAACCGAACCTCTAAAATTACATCTCATAATTTAAAATTAAAATTGTATTTTAAAGTTTAAAAAATAACAAATAATTTTAATTACAACTTTAAAACTCGTTGCTAACTGTAACTAAAAATATATTTGTTTTAATCATAAATTCTCATATTAAAATTAAATGTTCCTAGTATTTTTTTATGTTATTGGTATTTATGAATAACTCTTTTTCTCATAAACACATGATATAATTGATTGAACGATACCTTCAATTATATATTTATATCTTGAACAAATGCTGAAATAATTCTTCTAAAGGATCATATATTATGACATAATGTTAATATATAATATTTAAAAAAAATACAATAAAATATATAAAACTATTCTTGCACGAGGATAACCGTATGTGTAGAGGTCTTATCTCCGTCAAACGTTTTTCCATTTTGCATTCTGGTAACTGATCGGTATATTAGAGGTGACATGTAGAATACATACCGACTCTCAAGTCAGAATCTTTCTTTATAGGTCTTTTTTAATTCAATAGTAAGTCAAAGTAAGTTTATCTCCAAATTAAACCTCTGTCCAACTACTGTCGGGACTAAGCGAGGTGGTGAGGTGCTTTCTTGCACAGATTCTTCCATTCAATTTGTCACTTCAATTTGTCACTGTATCTGATTGGTGAGTAATAAGTTCATAATAACAAAAAAATAAATATCATTTATCTATATTAAAGTGAATGATAATGTAAAAATTTTAAAACACGAAAAAAAACACATTTTACATATATGCAATTATAAAATTCACACATTTTATAACGCCTAAAATCTAGTATTTCAAATTTCATAGAGAAAAAATATATATATAAAAAAAATAAAATAAAAACTCATTAACTTTACAGAACTAAAATTCCCATTATAAAATATACAATGAAAAAACAGTCTTATATATGAAGAGAATTAACTTTCTCTTCTCCAAAAAAACAAACTTCAATCTCGTACAAGCAAATTAAGAACTATGTAGTCTAAATCAAAATTCATAGAACTTACATCATAAAATAAATGACATGCATGCATGCACTTTTTTGTTTGTACATTTTGCATGGGGATGATGCATGCATGCCCAACAAAAATGGGTCCACAGCAGTGTGAAGAAAAGAAAGTGGTAGCCACAAAGAAAAGTGGAAGAACACCACTATCTATAATCACTGCAAAATTTTCTTCACAGTTATATATATATATATATTTGGAATTTCATATGCAAAAGATTGCAAAGTTATAGCTATGTAGATGCTTTAGCCACTGAGTCTGATATCTGACCATCATCGTCATCATCTTCTGTGTAGTGTATGAGTTGTGTGAAACCTTCTTGCACCCTCTATCAGACACATGGGTCACCTTTACAACTGCTCCACTCTCTTTATCATCAAAAGCTTTTCTTTGGCACTGCCCTTATTTCCTCATATTTTATTGCACCAAGGGATATACTATTTTGCTCATTTTCATCTAGCTAGGATTTCCAAATGATTGTCCATATTATCATACCTATTTGAATTCATTTAGTTTGAGAATTTAATTAAATTCACACAAATTAAGTAATGATTGTTTTGAGTATTGGATTCCAAACAAATTCGTCTAGCAAGTTAAAATTTTCTATTGTTAATAAGAATTATATAAATTTTTACCTTTTTATTATCTAGTGACTTATCAAATCACATAAAATATGTTGTTTATATGGTTTATTGAGATTTCTTCAAAGAGCTTAATTCATCTAATAAATTAACAATTGAAAATAGTGGATAAAAAATTAATATTATTTATACGAGAAATCAACTAAAAATTATATATATATATATATATATATATATATATATATATATATATATATATATATAAAAATTATATATATAAGACATTTAGAATTCTTTCGTATTTTTATTTTCGAAAAATGTATAAGAAAAATCATTTATCTTCTAGTTCAAACTCTAAGTGACGTGAGATTATTGAATGTACTAAAATAAGTTGAAGTCTAAAATGAACAAGAGTTTAATTTTAGAATTTTATTTTTGTTCCCACAAACAACATCAATGTTTTGATCTCAAATTTGTTAAAATAACATAATTAGAAGTCAATCATAGCATATGTGAGATATTATCTATTTTGGAATCTAAAATTCCTTCACAGTTTTGTCCTTAAAATGCATAGTAGAGGGTTGGAGAAGAAATATATATTTAAATTGTATTTGATCTTAACTCCTAAAAAATTGAAATTATTATATATACAAAAACATATAACAAATCAAATATATAGAAACAAAATATTAAAGATAATGATAAAGATAAATAAGTATTTAATACCATAATAAATGCAAAACTATTGATGACTTACCCATATTCAATTTTTTTTCCATAAAATGTTCGTCGATAATTTTACCAACGGATAGGGAAAAATTGTTAGTAATTACTAATACCTAAAATTATGTTGGTAAATATTTGTTGGTTCTTGTCGACAATTTCTTTTGTAGGTAAAACTTATCGTAAATGTCACTATTTGGACTTTTTCTTCTTCTTTCATCTCCTCTTTCTTCTCCTCTTCTTTTTCTTCTCTTTTTTTCTTCATCTTCCTTTTCTTTTTATTCCATCTCTTCCTCTTTTGCCACCAATGGTTTTAGTTCACCGTCATTGTCATCATATTCGTTATCATCAATGTTCTCGTTACCACCTTTGGTTCTTTCTCTTCCTTCTCTTCCTTTTATTTTTCATTCCCCTTTTTCTCTTCCTTCTCTTTTTCATTCCCCTTTTCCTCCTCCTTCACCACCATTGTTGTCATCAATATTGTGGCCACCACCACCACTATTGCTACTACACTAGTGAAGTTTTAGCTTTCAAAATCGTCTTAGATATTTTGATTTTAAAGTAAGCAAAGCATATCAAATGTGGTGGCAATTTTGAAAATTGTGTGAATTTATAGGTCTTAATTTTTGAAAACTGAAGTTTACTAACCTTCATGTTTAAGTTTATTAAAAATCGAGAAGTTTGCTAAAATTTCAAAATTCCCTCTAAATTTAATCACTTTATATAAGAGAGGAGGTATAGGACCAAGTTGTTGTTGAGAAAACTAAAGTATAAAGACTTTTAGGCTTTGGATTCTAAATAATTGAGACCTAAATATTTCCTAAAATTTCAAGTTTTGATACTGGGGCAGAGTTTTAGGACCTAAATATTTCCTAAAATTTCAAGTTTTGACACTGGGCAGAGTTTTAGGTCCTCCTCCTCCTCCTCCTCCTTCTTCTTCTTCTTCTTTTGTTTTGCGATTTCTTCTTCTTTACCCTTGTCATTTCAACATTTTCTTCTTCTTCGCCATTTCTTCCTTTTCTTCTTCATCTCTTTTTCTTCTTCTTCTTCTTCATGAAATCCTCCTTTGCCATCGTCCAACTTTGCACCTTCGTTCTCCGTCATCGCTAGCGAAAGTAAGTGCTTATTTCAATTTTTTTTTGTGTTTTTGGTGGAGTTCTTATTAAATGGGATAGGGTCACACCTTGAATACAAAAGTGAGATGATAATTCATTTAAAGATGATTGAAATAGTTCACACAAAATTTAGTATATATGCATATATGTCGATATTAGATTAATTCACCATGCATCAATGTTGAGCATAAGAAAGAAGTAGAAGAATTTATACAATTTGTGCAATTTAATGTGGGTAGATAGTGAGATAAAGTGAAGTTTAGATATTCTTGTGTAACTGCTTAAATAAAATAAAGTTAAATGCAACCGAAATTAAAAAGCACTTTATTTGTAATGGTTTTTTTTCAAAGTTATACAACTTAAAGATGATAAAAAAAATTTACTCAAATAATTGTCCACGTTATTATAATTTTGGATACCTATTTAAATTCAATTAATTTAAGAATTTAATCAAATTCACATAAATTAAGTAATTTAAGTAATTATTTGTTTGAGTATTGAATTTAAAACAAACTCATATAACTAGTTAAAATTTCCTGATTATTTATAAATCACGATATAATAATAAGAATTATATATAATATTTTATTATTGTATTTAGTAGATCAAATCATAATAAAATATATTGTTTATATTGTTTATTGAGATTTCTTCAGTAAAGCTTAATTCATTTAATAAATTAACAATTAAATAGTGAATAAAAAACTAATATTATTTATATAAGAAATCTATTTATATATATATATATATATATATATATAAATAGATGTTTTTAAAAGATATTTAACTCTAAGGAATGTAAGAGTATAAGATGTACTGAAACAAGTCCTTAGTGAACGTCTAATGAGAACAAGAATTTAATTTTAAAATCTTATATTTGTTCTCACAAACAACATCAATTTATTGACCTTAAATTTGTTCAAATAACATAATTAGAAGTCAATAATCACATATGAGATATTGTTTAATTTGGAGACAAAAAAGCTTTCATAGTTTTGTCTTTAAAATACGTATTAGAGGGTTGGAGAATATATATTTAAATTATCGGGTTAGATATGTTTTTAGTCCCTATATTTTGGGGCGATTTTGGTTTTAGTCCCTCTTTCAAACTATAGTACAATTTAGTCTTTCAACTTTAGAAAACTCTGGTTTTAGTCTTTTTTACCTAATTTTTTTAACTTTATTTACTATTTTAAACTCGTTTCTCAGTTAACATTGGAGCAAAAATGTGTCAAACAATGTAAACAATCCAAATGCTATAATGTAACGTGCTTGAAACAACAAATAAAGTTTAAAAAATTTGGTAAAAAGGACTAAAACCAGAGTTTTCTAAAGTTGAAGGACTAAATTGTACTATAGTTTGAAAGAGGGACTAAAATCAAAATCGCCCCAAAGTATAGGGACTAAAAACATATTTAACCCTAAATTATCCTTAGCTTAACTCTTAAGTGATGTGAGACTATTATATATACAAAACCTATAACAAATCAAATATATGGAAACAAAATTCTAAAGATTATTATAAACATAAATAAGTATTTAGTACCACAATAAATGTAAATTATACTAAAATTCAGCCCGATGACTTATTAACAATCAATTTTTTGTCAATAAAATGCTCGTCAATAATTTTACCAACGAATAGAATATTTTGTTGGAAATTATTGGCATCCCTTAGGGCCAAATGTCACATTTGGACTTCTTCTTCCTTCTCCTCCTCCTTCTCCTCTTATTCTTCTCTTTTTCTTCTTCTTCCTCTTCTTTTTCTTTCACCTCTTCCTCTTCCGCCACCATTATTTTCAGTTCATTGTCACTGTGATTGTTGTTTTTACTACCTTTGGCTCATCTTTCTCCTTCTCATTATCCTTTTCCTCGTCCTCATCGTCCTCCACCACCATTGTTGTCGTTGATGCTATCATCATCACCATCATTATTGTTACCACACTAGTGTAGTGTTGACTTTTAAGATCGTCTTATATGCTTCGATTTTAGAGTAAATGAAACATATCAAAATGGAGTGTCTATTTTAAAAAAATTACAAATTATATGTCCCAATTTATGAAAAACCAAAGCCTACCAACCTTTATGCACTAATGTTTATTTTTTAGAACAATACTTCCATATCATATAAATAACTTATACAATTTACCTTAAAACATACATGTGAATTAAACCAGCCAGCACTAAAGCATGTAAGAGCTTTTACACCAGTTATTTTGGAGATTATACTTTAGTTCTTTAACCGAACATATTTAGACAAGGTAAAAAATATATAACTTTAGGCTTCAATTTATCGAAGTCTATTCTTTACTTTATGTTTATGTTCTTTTTTTAACCGAAGTCAATTTCTATATTTTAAAAAATTAAATTAAATTTCTTTCCATCTTCACATATTTTTCACTATAGAACTATTATATAACAATTGTGCTCCTCATTAACAAATAGAGTTACCACTATCTATTAGAAGTGGGTTTTAGGCCTAACTCAACCCTACAAAACCGGCTTGTAAGGTGAGGTTTGCACCTCACTTATATATTATAATTTGGTCTTATCTCTAGTCGATGTGGGACTTCCAACACACGCCGAGGTATAAACATCTCGTGCGTGATAGTAGAAATTGGGTGGTCCAATAGCGGCCCGACAACGGGTGGAATAGAAATGCCCAAGAAACAAGAAATATCGCTAGGACAGGCTTTAACCATGACTCTGATACCATATTAGAAGTGGGTTCACACCTCCATGTTTAATAAAAAAGATTAAAAATTATTTGTACTAGAAAAAAAAATTATGAAATAGAAAAAAATGAAAGAGAAAAAAACAAACCTCTAACCCTTCTCGAAATGAAAAGAAAATAGATGTTCATAACAATAATATGACAACAGACTTCATGCAAGCTACCAGGAAAGGAAGAAAGAAGAACAAAGTGATACCTAAAGTAACAACATATTTTGAAAGAGTTATTTTTTTGTTAAAACTAAAATATATTAAACTGAAATATATTAAACGATTTCATTCTAACAAATTAGTCTCACTTATTTTGAAAGAAGCTATAGAATTCTCCAATCCCATTCTCTTTCTTTTTCAGCCTTAACTTTAATTTCCAATTAAAACTTAAATATCATTGCGTTCGTTTTCGAAATTTGTTTTTAATACATAGATATAGATAAAAGATTTATTGTAACTCCTTCTTAATGCTAAAATAAAAAACATGCTATTTAATTTACATAGAACAATTCTTTAAAATGTTTAAAAACTATTTACAATGAAGTTATAAAAAATAATTATATAATTTTATAATTATAATAATAATCATTTTTTTATTTTTTTATTATCGTGAATATACATTCGCGTAATATATATATATATATATATATATATATATATATATATATATATATATATATATATATATATATATATATATATAACATAATTATTAAATAGTGATAATNATATATATATATATATATATATATATATATATATATAACATAATTATTAAATAGTGATAATGTTATTTATATAAAGAGATGCTCCACCTTTTGATCCTTCTTAAGAGATTAGAAGAAAAAACTATTTAAAGTTGTGTAATTGTCATACCATGCAAATTTCTATTCCAAAAAATTGAATACTACAGCAGCAAGATTCTATTTGAATTTAGGAATATTTATGTGTAAGGTGAATGATGAAGATCATTGAAAGTGAGATTCAACTTTGTTATTGGTTTAGTTTTTATTCTTTAAATTAAAAGGAACTGAGAAAAACCAAATATTCAAACTTTTAAATAGGAATTTATTCTCAAGCCACTTTTTCTTCTTTTTCATCTAATGGAATTCATAGATTCAAATCTAATATTCAATTTCGGCTTGTCTTTCGGCATAAAGACAAAAGCGCGTATTTTTATACGTAACACCGGCGACCAATAATTCTGATTTTTTTATTATAATTTTACACCATAAAATAAGTTGTAATAGTTGTAATTAATTTTCAAATTAAACAATTGAATAATGTCAAGAGTGTATATTTTTTATTTTCCATTTCAAGGTAAATATAAATTGTTTTTAAGTATAACTTATAAATAACCATTTGTTAAAGTTCCTAAATATATTCATATATTAATTTTCTATCTAAAATAAACACCATTCAAAATGAGTTAAGCTTTTCCTGAGATTTTTTCTTTTTTATTATACAGACATTAGTATAATTTGTTACATCACTTATTATATAGTTCCTAATTTTAAGGATTTAATTTTAGAAAGATCAACTTTCAATAGAAAAAAGTTATAGCATTATGTCTTAAAGTAGGCTATTTTAATCCTATAAGAAGAATTTTGATGATAAAATTACAATATATAAAATATTAAATAAAAATATAAAGGTAAGAAATGAGTTAATTTGTCTAAAAGAAAAAGATTAAGTAAAACTTGCTAAAATGAGATAAAATTTAAATGTTTTAATGTTTAAGTTAAAAAACTTATAAATAGAAAAATTAAGTATTAAAGTTTTATTTTATAAAAATTATCATTTATCTGAAATACTTTTCCTCTACTTTTTCTCCATCTTTTCTAAGGTTGGATCAAATGAAGCTAGTAAAGAGAAAAATAACTAATCAATCAAAAAATTTGTTCCAAAATAAATTTTTCTTTACTTTTTTCTTGGTTTACTTGCATTAAGGATAGTTGGCATATATAGGGTATGTGTTTTCATGGATTATATAATTTAAAAATTATTTTAATTTAATAATTATATAATTTTTACATACAAACCTCCTTTTCCAATTTTACTCTTTAAATTATTACTTTTAAAATTTAAATAATTTATAAATATTTAAAAAAATGCGTACGTGATAGATCTGTGCTTACAAAATATATATATATATATATATATATATAAGAGGAGGATATTTTTTGTTGTTGTGGACACAATTTTTATTCTCATTTTATTCTTTGTAACATAATTATTAATAGAAACACTATTTTGAAATATATTGTATAAAATTGTTACAGGTTTCTCTCTTTTTTTATTATATTTTTTATTTACTTCTTATATTTATAGTTTCTACCAATGACATTTGATTATTTCTTAATATTTTCATTTTTCTTGTTATATACAACTTAATCAATTTACATATATTATTCATTTATAATACAATACAAATATTTAAAAAAGATTAGATAAAAAAAGTGATAATATATTAGTAATGACATAATTTCATAATTAAATAATCTTGAAAATATATTTTTTATTTTTAGTTTTCACTTCTATTAAATGAAATAAATCTCTAAATTTATTCTATTTCATATATGTTTCTTTTCAATCTAACTATCTTTATTCTTACTTTCTTTTTCTATTTCCCTTATCTTCATTTCCTTTATTTCTTTTATACTAAATAAATCCTTTAAAATGATTTTTTTACTCAAAGAAGGTCACTGTGATCATATTTTACAATGGTAATTTAAATAATTATATTTATATTCTTAAAAAACATATTATTTATTAATTATGTTCTCTAAGTTAATATTTTCTATATACATGTATATATATGGTAAAAAAAGTAAATAAACAAAGTATAGTATTATCAATATGTAGAGAGGAATAGTGTACATCCGTGTGTAGAGTATAATTACTCTGAAAGTTATTACTGAGAAGTATGATGAAGCAGAAAAAGTCTAAAAGTATGAAAAAAAAAATGATGAGAAATTTCTTGAGATTCTCTAACATGACAATGACACACCCGCACGAGAGTCTTTCATTGGATTCTCTTCTAAATGCTGCCATATCCACAGACACACAAAACCACACATCTTAATAAAAATCATTTCATTTCACCTTCTCAGTCACCATTTAGCCACTCCTCTGTAATCTTAATACAAAACCTGCATTATTAACTCTCTTAATACATATTAAGATAACTATTTCTCAATTATCTGCATATACTGTGTCACGTGAGATGTTGATTTTTTCATGAATAAACAATGAAACTCTACATAAATACGTCCACCTCGAGCCTTCATGAACTTCCAACTTGGACAGAAAGGGCTAAAACTGTCATGACAGAACCTATGCACAGCCTATGTCTTCACTGCTTCCACTTGAAAATTGTCTCGAGGCAAAATTGCAAAATGATTTTAAAAGATTTCTGTTTTGTAGTCATGTAGAATCCCTATGACTTCATGTGATCCAAATAAGGAGTAACAACGTAACATAGTTTTTTTTTTTTTTTTAAGAAAACAAAAACCACATAGTTAGAAAAGGGTCTTCTGTGAAAAATGAGTTTTGTTTTTGTGTTTGTTTTTGAGGAAGAGATGGTGATACATACAGTGCCATTAATTTCATGTATCATGTGGTGGACCCTTGGTTTGACTATGGTATGCACTATTTTAGACTAATTTAATCAAATGTTGAAGACAAACTATAGTGCTACTGTATAATGATTAGTGGGGTTTTGTCTTACCAACTACTAAATAAAAATCAAACACTTAATTACAAAGAGTGTCTAATCATGATATCAGGTATTGAAGATGATGTTTGATTTGATTTGAATTTGTTATTATACAAATTTGCGTGTATTCAACTGCAGAGTACAGAGTACTACTTCTGAAATTATTTATCTGTAATGCAGAAAATGGATTGGTAACAATTTACCTACCTTGTTGTCGCCGTGAATATATCATAGAAAACAAAAGGGTGCCAAAATTAACTGCGAAAGTAGAAGTATCATTGCCAACAAGTGATGCAGTATGAGAGGCAGAGGGAGAAAAAAACAGAGGGATTTTTCATACAAAAGGAAAGTGTATGACTTTACTTTCTCTAATTGACAGCTGAAGCTTTGTTGAGTTGCAAGCTTGAACACTCACACACCTTAAACCAAACCCATTACATTTGCACTCAGCACACACTTGAAGGTCAGAACATGTCTTCTATAAGAGGGAAAAGAAGAAAAAAAAATGAAAGTAAGCTAAAAATCTAAATTTAGTTGGGGAACCACCCCAGCTAAATTTAGTTACTGCAAACCCTACAAAATGTTAAAATTAGCAGAAATTGAAGAAAGGGGGAAGTGGTAACTATTTCTAAGATGAACACACGAAAATCTAAAGTTCTCAAAAGCATACCTCTGTCATTTGCTAGAGGTACACAGGAAGAGAAAATATACTAAAACCACTTCAAAAGTCCACCTTCTAAAGTGTGATGATCTTATTACTATAACACATGTATCTTTCTCAATCATCTATTAACACACAAAATCAAACTGAGACATCTCGAAGTGCCACTAAGAAAAAGTGCTCCAAGTCAGGTGGTACAAAGAATGAAAGTGGAGACCTTCGCAAAGAGCAATTGGAAAGAACCCTTGGCTTCTTTGGTGCTGGAGGGCATGTGGAAATCTCAGGAATCCTAAACTTCTGACCCTTTGGTGTAGAACACGGACTTAAGGACACATCAATGACCTCAGAACCTTGCATGTCAACTTCCTTTGAGGAGTCTTGTGAGCTTATGGAGGAGCAGCTGGAGGGTAAAACAGTTGGAACAAGTTCAGTCTCTTGCTTTTTGTTGCTCTTTGTGTGCTGCTGCTGCTGCTGCTTCTTCTTGAACTGTGCTGTTCTTCTTTGCTGTCTTGTTCTCCTTCTTGTTGTTGTGGTGGTTTTTGTCTTTGAGGCTGTCCTTGTTGATGTTGCTGCAGTTGTTGCCCTTCCAGAAGGTGCCATTTTCTTGAGACAAGGAGGGAAAAGCTTATTCTGGAGGGGTTTGGTTTAAAAGAACTGGTAAAGTTTGGTATAAACTGGCATGTACAAAAGCTGGCAACTACAAGATATTGAAGCTTTACCAGGGCAGGCACCAGAGCAGGGTCACAAACCAAACACTTGGAAGGCACAAACTTATCCTCCAGCAGAAGAGTGGTTTGAAATGATAATTTTTGACTCAAAAGTTGGGAGGGAGAGTGAGGGTTTGGTTTTGTGGAGAAGTTTGGTAATGATGATTGAAGTGGGAACTATCTCTCCTTCACCCCTTCGGTATATATATAACTGACACCACTAGCACACTGAAATAGCCAAACTCAAGAGAGTGGAGCAAGGAATCTTGAAGACAAGGTTTCTTAAAAGGGACATCAATAGCTTTTTAAACACCCATTTTGGCATTCTGAAGAGGTATGCTACAGTTTTTACATAAACCTAAGTTTCCAACCAAATCATAATTACAGTGTCACAGTAATTAATAACATAACTCAAGAAACCCCAAATTCCATTTAACACAAGAAGACAAACTCATGAAAATAGAAAAGAAAAGACATAGCAACACCTCACACGAGATTGCAGCCGCAAATTTTAACTCTTTGGAGGAAAAAAAACTGTGAGAGTAGAGATTTTTATCTTTGATTTATTACATTGGTGACAACCTTATTTGGATTTGTTTATCTTAATGTTGGAATTATGATGGCGGGCAGCGGGTAGGGCTGCCCGTAGCAGTCAAAGAGAGTTAGAGAGGGAGAGAGGCACATTCAAATTTTTTGGGACCCTATTGAAACTTTATTGATGGACATGTCTTCACTTGAATTTCTGGGATTTCATCAATTACCAAAAGTGTTAAAGGCTTAGTAATTAAACGAAAGAATCTTCTTTTCTTTTCAGTATTTTCTTTTAATCACATAAGATATTTCAGTCTTGGCTAACATTCAAATGCACTGTTCATGGCTACCTTACATTCAAATTTGGGTACTAGGTAAGTAGGATCTACTTATCAAATCTTTACCACTTTATTTGTTTATTTAATATTAATAATAATGTCGCCAAAAAAGGAAACCTTTTAACAATACTGTCACTGTAGCAGCCACAACTTGAGGCTATTTCATGTGTAACTCTGCATTTTTCTTGGTATATTCTCTCATTCAAAGCACGAAAAATTCCTCTTTAATTGCGTAAATGGTAATAATATTTTACATGTTTGAACTAATGATCATTAATTAGTAAGCATAGCTTCTAATTTCTTGAAGTTGTAGTTTAATGATCTTAGTACATTGTGGTTCGTGGATGGAGGAGAAGGTGCCCGTTGCCCGAGGAAGAACAGTTAATAGTTAAGATTCTCATTTGGTGATTCAGACATTAAAATATTAATGTTATTATTTCTAAGCATGCACCCAGTAATTGATGTGTTTGTTTGGTAACATTAATTTAATTTAGGGGTTGAAATATAGGAGGGGGGCACAGAGGGTTGTCTTGTAGTTCTAGTGTTTTGTCTTTTAGCCCTAAATTATAGGTTCACCTTATCAGAATCAGACTCCTAAATTGTTTTTCTATTGTTTTTGGTTATAGGATCCTAGGAGGGCTCATTGCAAAAACTCTATTATTATTATTATTCCATTGCTCTCTCTCTTATATTATTTTACCATTACACGTTTTACCACCAAAGAATTTTTCGATGTTGGAATTGCTAGCATTAGTATTTGGATAAACATATGTTGAAAGAAAAGATTACTAGGAACACAAGAATTTTTTTAGGTTTCTAGGTAGGCAAAGGTCTCGAGCCACCATGTTTTGACTCAAACTGTTTCTGTGTGAAAAAGGCGAGTTGAAGAAGATAAGGATGTAATGTTATGAGTGAGTATGGAGTTAATAATAATTGGTAGCATAGTATTGCTGTTAAACTCTGCACAGAGTTCTAGAAAAATTTTACACGAGTGGGAGAATAAGAAATCAGTACAAAACTTATCTACTTCGTACTTTAATTACTTAGATTACTTACTTAACTACAACCAGTTGTTGTAGATATAGATTAGTTATTAAAATTGGATTAAATTAGTAAACTGAAAAGGTTTACAAAAGGATTGTACAAGAAAAATAAAGTATGGTATACATTGAACTGAATATCTTTTATCCCAAACACTTATGCTGAATTTGTGAATATATATGTGTCCCATATTCAAAATTTGGAAAAGAAATAAAAGATCTAAGAGAGGAAAGAATATTATATTAAATAATATTATTCACTAGCATACACAGTGATGGATAATAATAATTTAACAACATTCGGGTGGCAATCCTTTAACACCATTTATTGTCATATATGATAAGTACATATCAGTGTTTATAATTATTATTAATTATAAAGTAATTTTGAATTAATTATGTAGTTAATTTAAAATGTTTGTAATGTATTATTATCCGCTAATGATATTAGTTAGATGTTATATATAAAATTCAGTTATAACATACTACCTACACTTATCTATATACATAGGATTTTTTTGTGTGTGTTTATATGTGTTATTTTTTAAATAATTTATTTTAAATTAAAATAATTATTACATCAATTTTATTGATTTTTTAAATTTGTCCATTTTCTTTTCAATTTTACCATTTTTTAACTTAATAATTTTTAGTTATAAAACTGTCTATAAAATAAATAAAAATTATTTACGATAAATATTTAACAATTATTTATTTTTAATTTGATAATTATAATAATAATAGTTTATTATTTTTTATTATAAAAAATGAAAACACATAAGTAATTAAAGATAAAGATGATATTATCTGATAAAATTTATTTTAACTAATAATAGAGATAAATTATAATTAAAAATAAAGTTAATATTAATTGATTTATAATAAAATTTATTTTAATTAATAGCTAAAATCAAGTTAATAGAGTTATTTATTTATAATGAATTAAGTGTAACAATCTAGAAAATAGAGCATTAGAGTAGATAGGTTTATTAAAATAATGAGACAGAGTATTTTATTTGAAAATAATCTTATAATATAAATAGAATTTTATAAAACTTGTCTCATTATTTATCTTTCTAAACCCTTTCCTCTTCATTCTCTCTCATTTCTCTTTACAAATTCTCACGCTTAGATCGTTTGACGATCAGGAGGTACCTAGACGATCACGGCGTCAAGGTCTACCTGTCTATCCGATCAGATTTTTTATCATAGCAAGTTTCGCTCCTTTTTCTTAAATCTTTCCCCAAATCTATGAGCATGTTTTTGCATGTGAAGAAAGTTCTTCTTTCTTGATTCTTATCTCAATTTAGGTTCTAAGGTTGAAATCTCCTCTCCAATCGGTGAATTGTAGGTTTTCCAGACATTCCTTGCGGTGCAAGTCTCGGTTGTGGTATTTCTTGAGCTGTGCAAAATTATAGAGGTAAGGGAAGCTAGTAAATTATTTGATTTTTATAATTACTGGAATATGATGACATGTGATGGTTTTTTGGTGTGAATTAATGAATTGAAGTTTTGAACTGTTTTGATTGATGATTAGATTTGTCTTGATGATAGGTAGGGGTTAGAAGTCTGTGATAAGGTTGGTTAGTCTTGAATTGGAATAATTTTGCTTCGTAGTAAGTCATTTTTAAGGAAGTGAGATAGTGAAAATGAGTATTAGAGGTTAGATGCTCAATTGGTCTCTTGGGACAGCTTGAGTAGGTCAAATGTGGCTTGTTTGAGTCACTAAATTGCTTAAAAATGTGAAAAAAAAGTAGTAGAATGAGATTTGAGTCCCTAGGTTGAGAAATTTGGTGTTTTAAAGGGAGAATTGGTTAGTAATCACTTTAGAATGTTGGTAGTGAGGTTTAGAAACATTTGTTCAAGTCTAATTAGGTGTATAACACAATTTAGGAGAGTTTGAAGTTGGAAAAAAATAGTTGGAATTGGTAAATTTGGTGTAGGTTGTGTAATTCTATAGATTTGGTTTTGTAGATTATGTAGACTCGCTGAGCGAATGGATTCGCTTAGCGAGTGGTTGTAGAGGTTGGTCTTTTGTTTAAGTACTTTCGTTGAGCAAGAGGGTGCATTGAGCGAGTAGTTAGGGTCTGGGAACACTGACATTTTATTCGGATAGCGAATGGGTGCGTTGAGTGAGTGAGTTAAGGATCTAGTCCACTGTCTGGTGAGTTTCGCTCAGCGAGTGTGTGCGTTGAGTGACTGTACCAGAGTATTATTTACTTTTTCTTCTTTGTTCTTTGTTGGTTTGAGTTATGTAAATGATTCATTTTAGAATGGTGTATGAGTACTATATGAGTATCAAGTAATGAGTAGTGAGTCAATTGTGAAGGTATGCATAATTATATGGATTCTAATGATTTCATGAATATTTCTATGGGTTCCATGGGTGGACTCTTTTGGTGTGGTTTAAGTGTTATAAGAATGAATACAGGGAGCTTAGTATTTGGGGTTATCCTAACACTCTAATGATCTTTCATTCTCAAATAGAGAGGATTGATTCATGTTGTGAGAGTAGTAGGAGGTCCTAGTGTAGGCGCTACTTGGAGGCCTATTGTGCGGTAACAGACTAACCTTGTGTATGTGGTAGGGTGAAACCCATGGCAATGGCTTTGCAAAGCAGTAGAGGCCACCACAAGTGCACAACTCGTCATAGCTCGGTATTCATTCTAAGTTTGAACGGTCAAGTCTAAGTCATAACGTGTTAAGATGTCTGAAGTTGATTGTATCATATGAATGAATTAAGTTTGGATTGCATGATCTACTAAAGTATGAACTTTTTTTTATATCCAGCTTACCCTTCTGTTTGTGTTTGTTCTTGTATATGGCTTTGTTGGTTTGGTTATGATCATCGTGTGGGTGCAAGCATATGAAGATGAGTTTTACTGTGGAGCATACGCTTGATGGGGATGATCTGGTGGCTTAGTTAGTATAGTATAGTCTGTAGATATTTTATTTTATTTCGTTTGTATATAAAGTTTAAATTTATAGTTATTTTGGATAACTGTAAGTTAGACTTTATGTTTTATTTAACTGTTTTATCATATCGTTCACTCTTTTATATAGTATTTTATTATATTTTTGGGATGTTACACTAAGAATAAATTTCTATATATTTTCGTTGATAATTTTATAGGAAAAAAATGCATTTTCTAAAGTGAAATGCTAGACTAGTTAGCACAAAATTTTCAATTTTTTACCTTTACTTGAAAATGATTATGTATGTTACATGTAAATATATTTGATTATACTAATCTCAATAATCTCAATATTTAAAGACTGAAAGGTAAATGGCAATATTGTACCATTACAAGTATATGCTTAAATTTTAAAGTTTCACACATATATCTTGAATGTAACATATGTGTTGATAAATCTAACTGATTTAAACAAAATTTTGTTTGGTGTCATGACTTTTCATCTTATATTAACTTTGACTTTTTAGAAATTGACTTTATCTATTGAATATCGGTTTTCCTAATTATATGAATTTTAGTTTGATCACTGTATTGGTTTGTTAATTATTTTGTTTTTTACTTTTATACATTTATATTCACGACATAAATTATTAAGAAATAGAGAATCAATCTACTTCGAGTGTTATCAAAGTAATATAAAATATATATTATTTTCAATTCAATAGAATGTAAAATCATATAATTAGCAAAAGGAAAATGATATTTTAACACCATTTTTTGACACCATTTTGACACTGTACACGTGTCAAAATGTGATTGGACGATTTTAAATTAAAAAAGTTGAGACAAGGATATATTTGGAAGAGAAAAACCAAAGTTTGTTTTTTTAATTTGAAATCGTCCAATCACATTTTGACACGTGTGCAGTATTAAAATGGTGTCAAAAAATAGTGTTAAAACATCATTTTCCTTAGCAAAATATAAGAAAGATTAATGTTTCACGAATGCAACAAGAAGAGTAATGACAAAAACAAATAAAAAAATATTTTGAATGATATTATATTTAGAAATATTTTATAGTAATTACCTTGAAAAATTATATTAAAGATCACATGTAATTAAATAACGTATAAAGTTATTTTTATATCATATATTTAATAGTTAAACTCAATAACTAGTATTTATTTTACCAAGATTCGAAAAAAAAAATCTAAATATATCATTTGTTTTTAGAATAGACCACTTTAGTATCTACGGGTAACTTCACAATCATAAGGTGAAGAAAGTTAGGTAAGTTGTATAAGAAAATGTAAAAGAAACTGTATTTCTTATCCATTTTATTTGAACAATCTTAAAAAGAGAACACGATAAATTATCAAAAGTACATATTAAATGGAAAGACACAACGATATGTAACTGAACTCAGTTCTCATTGATATTTATAGTGATAAATTATATTATAAAAAAAAAAACTTATATTACTTAAAATTTGAATAAAAATTAATTATTGTCAAAGTTAACAAACTTTCTAAATAGTATCATTCATCGACCATGACTAATGAAAGTTTAATTTGTTGAAAATAATGCACATTCGTAGTTAGAGTGAATAATATTAAATTTGATCTCTTAAAAGATGAATATTTAAAAAAATTGTATGATATGCCCAAGATTATTAGTTTGTATTTCTTTCATAGTAGGTTTTGGGTAGGATATGTTTTTTCATGTATTCTTTTTCTTTCCTTAACATGGATTAGATTTGGTATTCATGTTTTATATTCTTTATTTTTTTAATAAATTTTTATATAATGACAAATAATAATTATATTTTGGGATATTAACACAATTGAAATGTTAAAATATATAATAATATTTTACTTGCACTTTATTTAAAAACATGAACATTATTAGTGATAAAACCAATAAAAACTTTATATTAATATATGTAATAATATTTTGTATTATTGTTTAATAATTTCATACATAAAACTTGAACTCCAAATTACTTATTAAACTGAAATAGTTATTTGCGTAATAATTTTAACTCTTAATTGTATATGTAAAGTGATAATATGGATTGAAGAATTCTTTTGCACAAAAGCTGACAAGTTATTATACTTATTTTCATTTTATATAAGTGTAAGATCATATAATAGACAAAAATAAAAACAAAATCAACAAAGTTATAAAAAAAAAGTTTACTTTTAATATAATATTTAAAATTTAAAGATTAATTTACTGTAAAACAAGAAAAAAAATATTATATAAACAAATTAAAGTATAAAATAAATTTTATGTTCCTACTTATAAATATATTATATTAAATTAATAAACTAATAAATTAAAATATTTAGTATTAAGAAAAATTATACAAACAACAAACTTAATAAAATCTATCTACACTTTTATCCATTTAAACTTCAAACTACATGAAAAATCTATTTAAACTTGCAAACTAAGATTTTGTTCACTTCAAAGGATTTACTGTTTAAAGAGATTGAGAAAGACTGATTTGTGAAAAAAATGTGCGTTCATTTCTATAGATTTGAGGTGATTGTGAAGTAAAGATTTGCAGGATTGGTGTAATCTCCTATCTCACAAAAGAGAAGAGATTTGCGGGATAGACTATCATTTTACAATATTATCCCTATTTAATAATAATAATAATAATAATAATAATAATAATGGAATTTTAAAGTTAATTTTTATCTTTTTCTCTCTTTATAATAATTTTCCTAATTATATATAATATTAATAATTATCATTTTATATTACTTTTATTACTAAGGGTATTTCGTTAATCTTTTATATCTACCCATTAAACTATTTATTTATCTATCACATCAGTCAAATTTTACACTAATTCTCACACATTTTACTTCCAAATTCACTCTTACTCACCTCAAATTCACTTAAATAAACAACAAAAAATTTACACTCAAATTCATCCATTCACTCTCCCCGAAACCATCTCTTCAAAGTAAACACACCCGAAGACTTTAACCCACCCAGAGATTTCTTTTAAGGATAATGACACTTTGACAATATTTTTTGACAAAATTTTAACATCATCTACGTGTCATTTTGTGATTGGTCCATGTTGATGTTTATGATTATTATTATTAATTGTGGAATAATTTTGAATCAATCACATAATGACACGTAAATGATGTTAAAATATTATCAAAAAGATGTTGTTAAAGTATCATTATCCGTCCACCATCACATTTTAATATCGAATCTCAAAGTTGTAAACCTTAAACCTTATACCTAATCCCTAATTCCTAATCATATATAACTATACCTAAACTCATTTTCTTTATTCTTTTCTAGGTTTTAATAGGCAAAATCATAAAGACATCTCAAACAAATAATATTTACAAATATTGAGGATTTTTAGTGTTACTATTTTCATGAATGATAAGAAGTACGATAGACAAATGAGCATGCCCCTTTGGTCCACACAAAAATTTAAATACAAAATATAGAGAGATTGGTGTCGGTTGTCCCTTTGAGTTGCAAAGAATCACATGTCAGAGTTGCAACCCCTACATCATATGTAAATTTTTGCATCATCATTAAAAATGTCGGCAAAAACACTTAAATAATTTTTTGTGTTAATTCAACTTTGTGTGTGAAACTTATAATAAACTACAATTTACTTTATTTCAATTTTTACTAAAGAAAAATAGTGATATTAAAACAGGATATATCGAAATTGATTTAACTTAAAATATAAAAATGATTTTATAAATATTAAAAAGAAGCGATTTACTATACATATTGAATCGTTATAAAAAGACTAATATATATATATATATATATATATATATATATATATATATATAAAAGATCAGTTGAAAAAATAACTTATGCTTTTTTTTCAACAAAATGTAAAAATCATTTTTACTTTTCGAATTTAATTTTTTTTTTTCCATTGGATCTTCTTTATTTATGAAAAAGATAACGAAGCTTTAATCTTTTCCAAAACATTCGTTGTATTCAATTGTCACATGTTTTAACAAGTTTCTTCATCTTTTCAAGGTCACTCTTCAATAACTGATGCAATAATTTAGTGTTGTTTCTTTCATTTTTTTTATCCATAAGGTTTTTGTTTGTGAAGAAATCTCACTTCGTAGTTGTCTCTTTTCAGTGTTTTAGTGTTTTCCTCATCTTTTCTATTAATGAAATACAATCATAACACCATTGCTTTACTAAATGTGTGTTGCTAGTCTCCATGATGTTTAATGAAGTTTCTTAATCAACTAAATGTATTATCTACGGTTCTTTACGGTTGGACTCCGGTGTTCTCCCTAACTATTCACTAGTGGTGGTTCGTTGATATTGATTCATGGTGGTTTGTTGATGGTCTTTGGTGACTCACTCTTCTCTCCTTTACACCTTCACATGGTCACTTTCTTTTTTAGTAAATGTATTAGATCGGTTGATCCAAAACTAATCTAATATTTTTTATGTTCTCCATAACGATTCACTAGTAGTGGTTCGTTGATGTTGATCCATGGTGGTTTGTCGATGATCTTTGGTGACTCACTCTTCTCTCCTTTACACCTTCACATAGTCACTTTCTTTTTGAGTTAATGTATTAGATCGATTGATCTAAAACTAATCTAATATTTTTGACATATTACATAAACATATATTAAAACGGTTGTGAAAATGTACTAAGAACCAATCTAATATATCTATTTTACTCTTGCACATAATTGTTAAACAATAGTATTTATAAGATACTATCACATATCAAAATAATAACAAAAATAATTAAGTTTAATAAAGTAAAACATAGACAATTTTTTTTTTAAATTAATCTTATTTAGTATCATTGCTTACAAAATCTGTGTACATTAGTTTAAGTGTATTATATTTAATAAAAATGACTTAGTATGAAAAGATTCTTACGATTTAGGTAACATTGTGTAAAAGTGCAGATTCTAAATATAAGTTTAAGTAATATATTGAGTAAAAGAAGATAAAATTACCATCATATAGAAAAGAAAAAAGCCTTGTATATAAATTTACTATTTTAAAATTTTACGTTAGTGTATCAATCTCTTTATGTGATTTAATTAACCATTTTTATTATTATTAAATCTTTACAATAAATCTTCATAAAGAAATTCATTAATAATTATTAGAACTGAATATTTTTCTCATCGGTTTAGACAAACACGATATAATTTATGTGTAAAAATTTTTTCAAAAAGGAGATTTAGACAAATGTATCTGTATCATGATAGAATGACAATATGTCATCATTGAAGTATTTCAGATTCAAATGTTTCATTTTACAAAAAGAAAAAGAAAAAACTGAACATATAAATAAAAATTTATAAATTCATCATTAAAATTCTGAATTAAAAATAATGTTAATTTTTTATATGATTTAACATATTAGTGAATAAATAATACTTTCTATGGTCTTTCTCAATTATTTGTGAATCCACTAGTATAAAAAACCCGAAGTATATATCTATATATATATAATAAACACTTTGTGCTTGAAGATGAACAAAAAGAAATGATGAAGAACATTAAAAATAAGGTTGACAACTATGTAATTATTGTCTTTTCTGGAACCAGACCCAACTTCAAATATTTTACATGTACCTGTTCCACAAAGTTCAGTTCATATATATTTTTTGAAAAAAAATATTGGTTGAAATTCTAGATACATCCAAGCACCATTCAATTAAGATATCCATGTTTCAATTTCACTAATAAAAGTTTTTTTTTTAAGTTTTTCCATAAAGCTGTCAGCGTTTTTAAAATAAATTATTTCAAAAAAATCACAGCTTGAAAATAGAATATATAACACAAAAAACTTAAAACTGAAAGAAAACAACAAACAACATGGTGACTAAACATGTTTGATTATGAAATTGTCTGCGTCCTTCACTTTTTTTTTTTTTTTATCTGAACCTCTGGACAATTCGATGAGCATGTCCCTTCAATAATATATGTTACAACTGTGAAACAGTCACGACAAATTCAAGAATACAACTGCACAAAATATCATTCATACTCCTTTGAATAAATTATTATGAACCTTTCTGATTTCTACCACTAAGTTTAAAGAAGAAATTATTAATTTTAGTGATAGTTTTACTGAGGTTAAGATAAAAAAAACTGTCACATTTCTATTTAAAAAATAAATTTGAATAGTGTGTTGGAAGAAAGAACAAGGGTGGCTTTAAGAATTAAGGTGGTGATGTATTGTAGGTAGCTTTGCATGCATGCATGTATGATGGATTGACAGAAACTGAGTTGATGGAAGTTGGATACTTGCTTGAAACTCATGTTAAATACAGAGTAGTCTATGATGTTTTTTTTTTTTTTCCTTATATAAGAATTAATCTAAAATGGTATTTGTATTAATTAGTTTTCTTTTATGAAAATAAACTTATTAAAAGTTATTTCTCTTCATTAAATAGGTAATTGTTGAACCAGAGTAATTTTATTTTTTTTATTAATGATAAAGGTGGTTTTAGAAAAAGTTAGTTTTAATTTATATTTTCTAGATACTAAATATGGTAGTATTTTTTTCATTTAATATTATATTAAGTATATATTTATTTCTATTTATAGGACTCAAATTAAAAGAATTAGGGTTAAATATGTTTTTAGTTCTTATACTTTGGGGTGATTTTGGTTTTAGTCTCTCTTTCAAACTATAGTATAATTTAGTCCTTCAACTTTAGAAAACTCTGGTTTTAGTCCTTTTTACCAAATTTTTTTAACTTTATTTGTTGTTTCAAACGCGTTTCTCAGTTAACATTGAAGCAAAAATGTGTCAAACAGTGTAAACAATCCAAATGCTATAATGTAAGGTGCTTGAAACAACAAATAAAGTTTAAAAAATTTGATAAAAAGGACTAAAACCAGAGTTTTCTAAAGATGGACTAAATTGTACTATAGTTTGAAAGAGGGACTAAAACCAAAATCACCTGAAAGTATAGGGACTAAAAACATATTTAACCCAAAGAATTACTGTAATTAATCAAAGTGGTACTAAACTTTTTGAACAAAATAAAAGTGAATGAGAAGAGACACTAAATGTGGTTTAAACAACTAAGTTTTTCTTTCAGAAATATTAATTATTCGATAGTGAATTCAGTAGATACTGTGTACCAATAAAAGGGTTATCTAAGAATCATAAAAGACATTGTTTATTACAATAAATTGCATAATATTTCTCATCTTAATTAATTTTAAACTAAATGTTTAATAAGTTTCGAGTTCCTAGTAAATTTAAGAATTTTAATTGAGTTCTTATTAAATTTTTGTAGTTTACTAAACTTTTAAAAACTTTAAATTTTTAATTGAGTTCTTACAGTCAAATATTCTGTTAATTTTGGGATGTGGTAATTATCTTACATAGTCAATCTACATAAATGTCATGATAATTCCAAAGATTGACTGTATTTAAGGAATATTGTTTTTAATTTAATTAAAAATATAAAATATAAAATATAAAATATAAAATTATAAAATTCTATAAAATTATAAAATATAAAATTACAAAAGTAAAAGATTAATAAATTACAAATTATAAAAATATATAATTTCATAATTAGTGAAATTGCGAAATTACGAAATTATAAAATATACAAATGTAAAATTATAAATTAGATAACTATAAAACTATAAAACTAAAAATTGTGAAATTATGAAAAGATAAATTTATCTAATTGTAAATTTTGTCATTTTTTAATTTTTAATTTTAAATTTTTTTATAATTTTATAATTGCTTATTTTATATATATATATATATATTTATTGTATTTATAATTGGTTTAATACTTATTTTGGTCCCTCAGTTTTTAAGTGTGATGGAGTTTTGCGATGGAGATCTATGGCAGCGGCGCTTGCGAGCTAGGGTTCATGACAGCGATGTGATTGGGTTGCTCTGCTATGCGATTTAGGAGTTCAAAAACTAGAACTTTTTCTAGATTTTGTTGTGTCTGAATCGCGAGGAAGAAAATGATGTCCTCACGGTGACATGAAAGGTGTTTTAGATTTTCCACATCATTTTAACCCTAAATGTAATTAACACTTTAAATGACCTCACAGTGCTACGTCAGTAATAACTGTACAAGTCATCAAGTTTTTGCTAGGAGGGCAAGTTTGCCATTATCCTTTTTAACATTGCAAGTAAAAAGGATTAACGTGAACTATTTTTTAAAATATAGGACGTTAGTGAACTTTTGAAAAAAAAAGAACAACTTTGAACACACTTTACAAACCAAAAAATCAAAATAGGTATTAAACCTTTATAATTTTATAATATTAATTAAATTTAGAACAATTTTCATTAGATACATTAATCTCATTGTTATCTCTTATAATAAGCATTATGTGAGAAACATTTAAATAGAGTAACAAGATAAAATAATTGTTAGATCATATATTTAACAAAAATATTTAAGTGCAAGTTTTAATTGAAAAGTTTTAAAATTATATGATTAAATAAACTATAAAAGTGAATAGAGATTTAATTGAAAGTTTTCAAGACTCAAGATATAATTATGTCTAAACTAAAATATAAGGACCTGAAAATAAGCTGAGGGCTGATGGACTTTAAGTTTAGGCAGTCCAGCCCATAAAGATTAAGGGCACATGACCTTAGAAGGGGTTTTTTTCAAAGTCAGATTCTTCATTTGCTAATTTTCCACTCTCTCTCTAAAACCCATTTTCCCTAAATATTGCTCTGCCTTCTCTCTAAAATACTACTATGTTGAATTGTTCAATCTTTGGTTTGAAGGTGCCTAAGCGCTCGCGGCTTCGAGGGCTTCATTCTAAACCGATTACTTTCTCCGTCTCCTTCCCGTAAGTGGTTTTGCTATTTCCTCCGCTATTTTCGAAACCTAGGGCTTGGGGTTTTACTGATTTCATGCAATTAGAACCTTTCCTTTTCTGATTTCTATTATATTCTAGCTCTAAGAGCTGTTTTCCATCGCCTCTTTGGTGAGTTGTAGGGCGTTGTTGTGCTCCGCTGTGTGGGTACTGTCTTAGGACACTCTTAGCAAGTGGTACTGTTAAGCTTTCCAGGTAAGGGGAGCTAATTATTTTGCTTGAAATTATTTTATAAAATATATGCATGTTGAATTCTGAATTTGGTGCTTTGAATTGAACCTCTTTTAGTGTTTTATGCATGTTGAATTAAAAATGTGATGTACTATTGAGACTGTAATGTTACTGTTTTAAGTAATTGGTTTTGGTGTGTACTATGCTACTTAAATGATTTATCTGGGATTGATTTTATGTGTCCTGTTTTGATGGTTATGAATTGTTTCTGAATGGGTTATTGATTGTGATTGATGATGTTTTGGAAAAGGTCTTAAGTGAGATTTAATTAGCTTTGTTGGATAGCAATTGGATACACAGGTACTGTTTTTGATTAATGTGAGAGGAAATAAAATATAAAAAAAAAAGAATTGGCATTTGAGGTTTAGAGTAGTTTAGGTAACATAAATAAATTAATTAAAACTGGTTGAGAGCCTTTCTTTGTTGGTAGGATAGAGGGGACTTAAAAACCTGAGTTGGCACATCCCTGATCATAAAGCAGCCCTGGCCTGGTCCAGTCAGTTGTAACTAATCATATGTGCTAGCACCGAAGGTGAGTTTGATGCGTTCAGACATCTAAACCCTCTCCAATTGGGTAGTGATGTGAGGTGGGGAACAAGTATTTTGTAGTAATGAAAAATTTAGCAAGCATTTTCATAATTAAGGGAACATTGTAAGTTATTTAGAGATAATATGTATCATAATATATTATATTATTAATGTATAGATTATATTTATATATATCTTAGTTTAATAGAATATAAATATATATATATATTTATAAGATACAATACGTAACATATATATATATATATATATATATATATATATTGATTTAATATAATATAAATATGGATATTTATAAGATACTGTACGTATATATTAGTTTAATATAATATAATTATATAAAAGAAAAATTAATAGGTATGTAAGATATGTATAAAGGAAAATGGTGATAGTTGGTGATGTTCATAATAATTTATAATATTATAATAAAATTAAAGGAAACATGTTTTCAGTGTATATGAGTGTAGGCATTGAAAATAAATTATAAAGATTCTGGTATTGATAAATTATGGAACTGTTTATAATTTGTGATGAATGGGTTAATGTATATTATTGAGATTATGTATATATTGACTGTGACAAAAAGTATATGATTACAAAGTGATGAAAGTACGATCCAAGTAGTAAACAAGTTCCATCTGTTCAGAATCTCTTGGTGAGATTCTTAGTGTTTTAGAATGGAAGTAGGAACTCAGTCTTGAGGGTCTTCTTGACGCTCCAATGGTCTTTCTTCTCACGTAGAGAGGACTGAACCATGTGGTGAGGAATAACATGAGGTCTTAGTTTTGGAGGCTTCCATCATGCTTCAAGGCGCGGAACAAGCTAACATCGTGAGTGTGGCAGGGCGGGGGAGCCCAGGGCGGTGGAGCCCAAGGCGGTAGAGCCTAAGTATCACAAGCCACCACGAGTGCATGACCCGCCATAGCTTGACTATCATTCTAAAGTCCAGACGAGTAAAGTCTAGTATTTAACATGATAGGATGAATGTTTTATCTTGTTTGCTTTAAATTAATATCTTGTATGTACATGCTCTTAATTGTATGCTTTTTATATAATTAGCTCACCCTTGCAATTGTTTGTGTTTGTGCCATGTTTGTGTTTGTTTCCCTTGCGATGATCATCCACTTGGATGGGAGCAGATGGCAAGGAGATACTTTGGAAACAAATCTTGATGGGGATGACAGTGCTACAGTCTAGTTCTCTAGGCTTTAATTCTCTTGTCCTAGGATATTTTGAAGAAACTTTATTATGTTCTAAGTTTTTAATTCCTTGTATTTTCAGGGAGAAACTTTAGTACTCCACTTCCAAATTCTAAGTATTGTTTAAGGATGACTGTAATCCTATTACTTTTAACTGCTTTCTAGTATTATTCATGGTGACACCTTTATTATATTATATACCTTTATAATATATTTGGAATGTTACATAAAATATTTATGATTAAAAAAAATATCATTCATTTATTCATGGAACTAATGTTGAATTTATGTGGCGCTTTTCTAATCCAAATCATCATTAATAGGATTGATTAAGTTTTGTAGATTTGGTTATAATTTAAAAAAAAAAAATGGTGTTTATAAAAGTTTTAAATTTTCAACCTTTTCTCATAGATTCTGAATATTATTTTTACAACATTGTAACTAAAACTAAATAAAAAAATTATAGCTGAAAAATTAGATATTAAAACTAAAGCACATTAAAAATAACATATAACTAAATTTTCAAATAAACATGCCTTTAAGAGTAATTTGTTGTGTTTATGTGTAGTAGGTTCAATATCTCTAATCAATAATTAATACACTAATGCCAAATAAATTTGTTATGGTGGATATTGGTTTATTTCAATTTTGATAGAGAATTTATATATTAATTAATATTACTTAATTTTAAGTTTTTAAAATATTATTAACATAAAAAGCTTATGTTCTATTTTATTTTCTATCAATTATTTGAGTTCTTCAATTTAGGTAGTTCTTATTATAACCTTGATTATACCAATATTTTTTTTTTGTAGGATTTTGTTCAAATAATGTAATGCATCTAAAAGAAATACAAACTTGAATCTCAATGAATTAAAGAGTTTATTAGACATACACTTATTCATACTCCTTTTTAATATTTGTATTTTTTTTTCTAAATAAGAATGTTTGATTCTTAATTTCAAATTTTAATTGCGTAAGCTTTTGTTTCCCTGAAATCAATTTTATTTTCTCTCGAAAGTTCAACTTGATATCTACTAAGTTTACCTAAATCTCTAAGATATTTTTTTTTCCAACACAACTTTGATTACACATTTTTCTTTTAGTTAATTTCATTCAAACAATTTATTGCATGTTAGGAAATGAAATCATCAATCTCATCTAGTCAAACATTTTTTGACACATGTTCAACCATTTTTAATTTATTTTACTTTATTTTATAATAATTTGACTTTTATTTAATTGTTATCTAGTACTTTAATCTGATGTCTAAATTATATTTTCTTAAGATGTGACATTTTAATATTAAATTCACAATAATATTATGTTAACTTTAATGTGATTTTTATAATTTAGAATTATTGAATCAATAATTGAAATAGTAAAAAGATGGATACAAATATAAATATAATAGTACTATGTTATGTGATGTAGAGATGAATGGAATAAAACTTTCATGCTCATTCTATATAAGGATGATGATGAATTCCTATTTTGAGAACTGGACTTTTCTTGTCTTCCTAATTTACTAAAATTAAAATTGAATTAGATTATACTGTGAAGTTATTAGATCCTATAAACAGAAATAGTTGAGTTGCAAAGTATGACATTGATAGCTAGCTAGATTGTGTTCACACTTGATAGTCCATGCTACCAGACACTCTCCAGATTGCACTTGGACCACATTTCCATATCCATCCAAAATTTTTCAATCCTTCCATGTCCCTCCTTACAGTACATACAATAAAATTTAATTTCTACTCAGAACATTGCAGCATTACCATCATGACAATGTACTGTGGGGAATCTTTAATCAATTATGGAATACTATGTTGTTACTGTTAGCAGGGATTCTAAGTAACTTGTGCTCACTTTTAACCATCTTTAATGACTATGCAATACTACTATAAAATTGTTTTATACAAATATCTAACTGTAGATTACTGTCTATATCACTTAAATACTGTCAACAAACATTTTAGAAGTATATTTATAAAAAACATTTTCATTCAACACTACTAAAAAAGAAGAATAAGAAAAACAAAATAGTACTCTTTATCTGCTAAAATTGGTAAAGGAAGTCAGTACAAAATATCTTCCCCCAATTAACTTTTCTGTAAGATAATAACAGATAATTTCATCTTATAAAAAATTTGTATCCATAGAAAATTTTCTCTTAACATAACCTTTATATATATATATATATATATATATATATATTAAATGATAAATTTCAAACTAAAAAAGGTGTATTAGCATAAATAATTAAAATGGTTACTTACAGCATTCTCTTTCAAGATTAATAGCAATCTCAAGAACTGATTTTGGAAATAAAAAATTCGACCGAACAGTTAAAATTACTGGCCAATGAAGGGTAAGAAAGAGGGAAAACCAATAAGCATTAAATAGAAAAGTACAACGTACTGTGGCTAGCTTTTTGATTGTTGAGAGATAGTCAAAGTTGGAAATGAAGAATATGATGGCAAACAATATGACAAAGGTAGTTGCATGCATGCCTAACCACATAACAAGAAAGGGACAGAAACATTTAAGTGCTGTTTCTTCAGTTTTAATTTCCAAGAGCATTAAATAAGCTACAGAATTTTCATGAAAACATTTTAGGACTGCTAAAAAAAGATATTCGAAATTTAGCAGTAAGGGAGCTTAGCATGGTGGGGATTGATTTCATCCTATGGGGGACCAAGAATAAATAAATCCAGAAAATTCAATCTTACCAACTGTCATATTTTCTCATCTGGGTATTGGAAAAAAGTATATGGATCCTAAAACAAATACAGCAATAAAATATATATATCCTTGACCAAAATCTTAATTATAAGATCAAGCTAACAAGTATAACTACAAAAGAGCAAGCAAATGAGGAATCACCGTCCTCTTGAAATGGCTTCTTCCATCTCACTGTGTGATGAAGGAAATAACTCAATGTAGCGACTCCCAAGGGTCATCCTATCCTTTACCATTGCTGCTTTTGAATCTTCGGCACTTGCAAATTCCACATAAGCCTCCCCAGAAGGTCTTCCCTCTGAATTCATTACTATGTGAATAGAATCCTCTGACAGCCCAAAATCCTTGAAGAATTCCATAATGTCATCCTTACTTGCAGAAAATGGCAATCCCCTTAGTCGCAACACCCCGGTGTGTTCAGCTGAATCTTTTCCTTCATCATATGATTTAGCACGGGGAGCACTTCGTCGAGGTGAACCACCTCGGGCATCTGAAACCTCGTTTGCAATTGCCTTGTAGTATTCCTGCCTCTTGCTTCTGAAAACTTCAACGTATCTTCTGCCCATATTCTGCCTGTTTCTTTGAAGAGCAAAGTCAACTTGAAGAGGATACCCCAATACACAGAAACCTTCACCGGTGAACTTGCCGCCTTTGTGAACAAAAAGAACATCAACTATGTCAAGACCATGGAAGAACTCGGCCACATCAGTTTCAGTACAATCAAAAGGAAGGCCTCGCAGTCGAACAACAGGAAAAGGTGGAGGAGGAGGAGGTTGGCTGACATATCCATAAGGTGAAGGATTGTACATAAAATTGGAACCGGTGGAAGCACCATAGAACGAGGATCCTGGATCAACTGTGCGCTGGCGTTTCGCAGCCATTTCACGCCCATCGCCACCATCAGCAAATTTACTGTAATTTTCACCCATAAACATAACAAAAATCAAAACCTCTTTTTCAGTCAACAAACATGTAAAGTTTCACCCTTCTAATTAAAGTTACATCGTTACGGTCTAGCCATTTCGTATGACATTAAACTCAATTCATATTAATCTCACGGCTGAAAAAAATTGTATTCTAGTCTGCTAGTTGTTTAACTGTAAAGATAAATCTAATAGCAAAACAAAATTGAAGGTAGACATACATCGCATCAGTAATAAGGTCAAAGTATTCTGATACGTTTTTAAAAAAATAAATAAATACTAAAACTTATCATTTCATCTACCATCCACACATTTCAAGAATACAAAAGCTGAAGTCATGAGACAAGCAATTAAATACCTCTAAAACAATAGAAATGGGGTGACAAAAATTAATTACATTCTCCTTCATTCTGCAATTTTATCTAACTATATATTTAAAGAGAGACAATATCCAATTAATCTTAACACAAAAGGGGTCAACATTAATAAAGAAGCCCAAAGACAAAAAAATGTGATCACAAAGAACCAATAAAATCCCATTATCTTCAATAGAATTATTGGAGCTAACAAGACATGTGGTTCGTCAATACATCTCATTGAATATCAACTAACCCTTGGAATCTACAAAAGTTCAAGGATTTGGCAATAAAATAAGTTACCACATCTACTACTAAAAAGGTAATATTTAAAAAAGTATCATAATAAATCCACAGTAATAAACATTTGTTACACTAGCACACTGTTTTTTTGGGTGTACAAAAGATTTCAAAAGCGTCCTTCTAAAGACGAAAACAAAAACAAAGATACAACATTTCAAAAATTGAAAATGAAAAAGATTGTGCAAGTCATTATTCTCAAAAACAAAATAAATAGCAGAAGGCACAAATAAACTGTCCTGAATCAACTAGTAGTTATCTACTCAAATCTTCTAGTTTTATTCTAATTTATCAATTTTGGATAAATGCACAAATAGACCATTCCAAAGAGTTATAGCAGGATAGTAAATAGAAGGATGAAATGTTGACTACTTTACCATCACTAACAAGCAATCAAACAGAAGAAAATAAATGCAGGGAAGGCATTGCAGGAAATAGAACAGTGGTGGGAGCTTGTCAGAACTAAGCAGGGGAGATATGGAAATCACCAGAATGTCCTAAAACACTAGATGGGCTGACAAAAAAGAGAAGTCTGTGTTTTCTTCATCCCAGACTAAAGAAATGGTTGAGATGTCACAATAGGACAGTAATTTGACACCATTTCAAGCTGCAATGACCACTTTTTGAAAATGCAGCACGATGTTTGCAGTGGCACGATAGCACCACAAAAACAAAGCAATGATTACTATGCTACCTATTACTTAACCTTTTCGAACTGAAAGGATGGGGAACTAACTAGGTACGATTGGAGCAGTAAGTCAGATAGCTAGAAAGCTAGTTAGATAAATATGGGACAATACAGACAGAAAAAGGCATTCAAAGACAGAAAAATTGTAAGAAGCAGGAAACGCTTGAAGTTGAGTTTTTGTCCTTGTTCTGTTCAATTTCACTAAATAAATATGAATAATTTTTTCTTTCACCCAATTCAAGAGGTTCCTGTAATTGGCCAAACCTGGGGATCCACAAGTAACCATAACGGGGTCCCAAAAGAAATCCTTGGCCAATTTTTACGTGGGGGACATAAAAATACAATTCTTAGCGTTTGGGGATCAAAAAGAGTTTAGGGCAAATCAATAGCATCAAACAGATGCTGGACAGTGGATGTAGAAGCAACTGATTGGGAGGATCAGGACCACAAACAACCCACTTGAAAGGAGGCACATTCTGATGCAGGCAAGAAGTGGGCAAGTAGAAATCCAGAGAGCCATCCTTTGACTAAAAGGAAGAAGCAACCCACCTTTGTCAGTTATGATCCTTCATGGGGACCCAACCCAGCTTCTTTTCAGTGCAACAGGTCAGTCAGGTGAAGCCATCAAAAAGGTTCGATGGATTTTATCACCACGAGGCTAGCACTTTGCACTATTTACCATTCTTCTGGAAGAAGACAGCATAATTGACATTGGAAGGGCTTATTTTGAGCTCATCCAGAGTTATGATGGGATTGAGTGTATTAGAAATCTGTATGTAACACAAATGACTCTAAGGTAAATAGGATCTGTAGAGGAGTACATCAAAGAATCTGATGCCTTCGTTATGCACGTTTTGAACTCATTGAGGAAGTTATGAGGGTATTTCTTGGGTGGCAGGAGGCTAAGAGTTGAAGTGTAGAATCAGACCCCATGCCCCACAGATGTATTTATGGTCATGGATACGATTCTACAGATGCTGTTGAGGAGCTATGTACTACTATACAAGGGATGGGGGCTTTACAATTCCACCCACAGAAGTCAATATTCACAATAATGGAGAGAGCATTGTTTCACATGGGGGAACCTCTGGCAAGCTTAAATAGATCGATTCATTCTCCTGGCCAATCAGGAGCACCCTGGGTACAACCCATTTCTTAGTTGGGTTTTGATAGTCAAGAATATAGCTCCAATTTAGTCAGCAGCAAAGTCCAGCACAACTAACACCTTTTCGCCAAGAAACTGTGTTGGCTTCCTAATGAGGAGTACATTAAAAGACACAGGAAATGTTTTTCATTGTGGCCAGCCATTTGGGAGACCGGCAGAAATTCCATACAAGGGAAATCCCTAATTTCCACCTAGGAGAAAGGAGAGGTGCATGCTAATGTTAAGACTTAAGGGAAGAAAAATTAGTTTGGGACAGTTATTTAATTAGACAGGATTAGGTAGCCGCATAAGGAAAAGAAAAGATGAAAGGGATAATAAATGCATAAGATTTGTAAGAAAGGGGATATTCTTGGACAAAAATTATTTCTCCTTGTTCTGTTCAGTTTCCTTCAATCAATAAGAATTTTGTTCTCTTACTCAACTCCAGCAGATGTTCCTATAATGACCATTCTAAACTAGAGGATCGACTATGTAAAGTTGCTGAGGACACATTTGGTTTAAGGGTTTTCTATCACAATAATTACAAAAAAAAAATGTTTTCACTTGTTTCCAACTTCAAAAGATTTTTCTGATAAAAACATGACATAAAACAAGGTGGAAGATTGTAATAATTAGAGAAAATAGAAAATGAAAACAGAACGTTTCCATAGACCAAACAATGACTAAACATCACAAACACATAGATTAACAACAAAGCTACTCCAGGCCTTTACCAATGATATTTACTCTCACTGAATATAAAGCATAGATAAACGTTCATTTTGTCATGCCTTTATGTTATTTTATCTAGAAAACATAACCATCTACACGAGAAAGAAAAGATTAGGCAGGAGGTTCCCATGCATGAGAAATACCCCTTTACAAGAGGACTAACAAATGTCTATTTCCTAGCATTAATAGAGTCACTGTAATACCAGAGGTTCTATCCAGCAAACAACAAGAAGCACAATAGACTGTAAGCAATGGTCGTGACAAAAAGGGAAGAATTACATATTTTAAGATAAACAGACAGTATTACAACAACAACCACAACAAAAGTCTTATCCCACGAGGCGAAGTTGGCTAAATGATTACACACACCGCTTAGTTTGGTTACAGAACGAATTCTCAAGGATATTATTCACCATAACATCCCTCTTAACGATTACATTAAATAAGTGATAATTATAAAAGAAACCAAATGGGATAATATGAAAATACAAGGCTGCAAAACAACTACAAAAAAATGCATTCTCCCCGGGTCATAACATCATATTGAATAAAAAACATTATAGGGTAAATGGTTGGTAAGAATAAAGTGTTCATCTCTCCCCAACAGTCAGTTTTATACTTTATTATCAATGCAAAGTGCATGCAATACATTGCAGTTATAATTGCTAAAACACCATTTGTCTAAAAGGCTACAACATCAAAACTCCCTTCCATTCTTGTTTGTTTGCATCACTTTCAAAACCATATTTCCCCACTAAATTACCACAGATCACTTATCACTGGTCACTCCAATTCACAAAAGCAAATAGCCCTCCTATTTCCTAGTTAATTATACTTTATTTAGGGTTTTATTTCAATAATTCCAACATAGTTCAGATTTCGAAAAACACAAAAAAGAAAATAGAGAATTATTAGGGTCTCAACAAATTGACAAATTAAAAAAGAATCGCATACTTCACACAAGAATTAAACAGAATGGAACGAAGAGAACAGAAAAAACTCAATAGATGAAATTATGAATTAAACCTAACATTTAAAAAACAAAAAGGCAGAAACTTGATTGGAGAAGAAGGAGAAGAAAAAGAAAATACCCTCGGTAGAACATTGTAGAAGGTTGAGAAAAAGATAGTGAATTGAAGCGACAACAACGACGCCACTCTTTCCTCCCGTTCTTTGTCTGTGCCTTCTTTGTCTGTGCCTCGTTATGTTATGTTATGTATGTATGAATGAAAAGTATTGGAATTGATAGCACCTTACCTACTCTATTACAATTTTATACATACAAAAATACATTAATATATTAACTATAGATAAAAACACATTATTAAATTAATAAACACACAATTATAAACACATGCATCTATACGTCTTCACTTTTTTCCTATTATTATTATTATCATTAGATAAAAATACATTATTAAATTAAAAATATAATTATAAAATAAATATTTTATATAATTTTAGCATAAATATTTTTTATTAAAAAATAGATTAATTAAATTAAAACAAATTAAAAAAATTTAAGAATAAAATTAGTAATAAAATTGTGGACATAATATATATATATATATATATATATATATTATATGTGTGTGTCATCTTTATAGTGGTTAGAACTAAACAAAAATCATAAACACTCACTTAACCCTGATACACCTTCCTTACTTATCCAATTTGTTTTTCTCTTATCTTTATCCCCTCTAACATCCACACACAACAATCCGTAATTTGTTGTTTTTGTTCTGTTCGTTCATTTGTTTTCTATTTTAATTTCAAATAATTGAAGACGTTGATTTTTTATTGGAGGGTTATGTTATATTTTTTCCCTTCTCATTATTATTAAATTTGTAAAAAACTAAAGTCTATAATAATTTCAAAACTAAAAAAAAAAAAACAAGAAACCCCCACGAAAAAAAACGTTAGCATCAACCCATAATACTTGCAAAGCATTTAGTTTCTTCATACCAATTTTCATAAAATGATAGAAATGAAAGGAGTAGAAGTTAAACTATGAGCGTGATGATAACAGATTTATTAAGTTTAAATTCCAATTTGAAATTCAGTGCGTTTTGTTTTTCTTAATTTCACTTCTGAATAAAAATGATAAATCAGAATGACAACATCTTAGAAATGAAAAGAGTAGAAGTTAAACTATGATCCTAATGGTAACAAATTTATTAAGTTTAAATTTCAATTTGAAATTCAGTGCATTTTGTTTTCTTAATTTCACTTATGCGGCAAATGATAAATTAGAATGACAACACCATGTTTATAATGACCAAACAAGTTGGAGATGTGAATTGTTTAAAATAAACTTACATGATGTTATTTACTTTGGAAAGTAATTTTCTAGTCCAACTGAGAGCTAAATGGTTCATTATGACTAATTTACTAATTCTGGTTGATTTTTAATTAGTTGGTATATCAGTTATTCATGAAAACTACTCAATATTCTGCAATATGCTCAAATTTAGAACATGTGTAATTTATTAGAATATTTTTTGTTTATGTTGAATAGGGGTTCGAGGTTAATACCCACACGTTCCTTTCACCAGTAATGCTCCCACGAATGCCCTGCTCTCGATCGGTCCGCAATGGCGGGTGACTTGCAAGAAAACACTCTGACGCTTAAGTCAATAAGGTGTTCTCAAAAGGTCTTAATGTAAATCTTAGAAAAATCAGACTTTACTGGGTCATTCACTCTGTATTTATAGGCTCTGTAGTTATCTAGTGCATTGAATATCATTTAATATAATGTTTATTGCACCTTATTACTCGCCAATCTTACAATCTGATATCACTCGTTAATTGGTCATTAATGCAATGCACGTAACCTAGTAATTACTCACCTTTATTGTCCATTAATACCATTAAGTGCGTAACAGTCGTCCTTCCCTACTACCAACCGATCGTCCTTAAGTGTTGATTACTCCTTCGATCGTCCTTAAGTGTTGATTACTCCTGATCATTCAACCCGTATCCTATAGTACATTTTTATTCTTTTTACAAAAAAACGAAATGAAAATATGCTTATCAATATGAAACATTCGAAAGGGAACGAGCAATAGTCTCTTTTCTGAATAAGGGGGCAGAGTCAACAACAACAATTTTCTGTGTTCATAACTCTCTTCAATAATTTGCTCATGTTAAATCACTTAGTACGATGTGCAGGAGCTTCATTTTTTTATTGTGTTTTCATGTTGGTTATATGCAGGAAGGTGAAATGTATATTCCAAAATATTGTTTTCAGCGAAAAATATGTTTTTAGAATTATTTTTAAGAGCTAACTTCAAAAACCATTTTTTAGACAATGACTTACCCTTTCCGAAACCCCCTTTCCACATATCAATTTTTCTTTTCTGGAAAATATTTTCGGACCACTTAATAGTCAAAATGTCAAATCTCCTTGGAGATAAACAACTAATTCTAAAATTTAAAAACGAAATTTAATAAGAATCAGAAGGGAAAATATATAGCATAACCCTCTAATAAAAAAACAACATTAACATCATCAATTATTTTGTTATTAAAGTGGAAAACAAATAAACAATCAGAGCAAGAACAACAAATTGTAGTATCGCAAGTTATTGTCTATGGGTGAGAGAGAGGATGAAAATGAGAGAGAAACAGATTGGATAAGTGAGGAAGGTGGATTTGGGTTAGGTGAGTGTTTCTGATTTTTTCACTTAGGACTAATGTAGGGATGACAAAGAGAAGGTTACAGTCAGAGAGATGAAAAAGAAAGGGTTGAGAGGAATGATGATCTGAGAGGGTAAGTAAGGGTTTGGGGGTTTCTTGTTTTGGAAATTATTCAAATATCCTTGACGTTAAAATTTAGAATTCATAATATATGAGGATATTTTTATCTACTAAAACCCAATATATTTTGCTAAAATGTATCAACTGGAAAAAAAAACTTATGTATGTTAACAAATCCATATATATAACATTAGATAACATTTATCATTTTTTTTTGTGAGATGACGCAAATGGAATAATGTTAGGTTGTATGATTGGCTTTGCAAGCATATAAAGGTAGTGAGGTTTGTCATATCATGTTTACTCGTGGGCATGGGGTAACAATACAATTTAATGTTAATAGAGGAAGTCTATGGAATGAGGGGAATATGGTCATGATGCCAGGGATGTGGTAATCCATGGGGAGAATAAAAAATAGGTTGAAATTGGGTGAGAAATTTAGTGATTTTAAGGTGGTTAGAATTGGGTGCGTGTTCAATTTTTGAAAAATTATCTTGAAATGTGAGAAGATGAAAACATGTTATGGCATTAGTATGTTATAAGTGACATATGGTATTAAAGGATGTTACTAGAGAGATAACATAAATTTACTATGAGTACAAAAGATAACAAGCAGCCCACGACACATAAATTTACTAGAGAGATGAGTCTAGCAGCCATAACATAATTTGTAAAAAAGAAAAAAAAAATCACATAATTTGTAAAAAAGAAAAAAAAATCATAGTTTGGTTTATGAAATATGAGCAGGTTAATAAATAGATACAAACTTTATTAATAAATAAATCTCACAGTCAAACATTACAAATTGATGTCATTGTCAACCACGTGTGTAATCACATCACCACAAACAGAAAAAGAAATATTACATTATGTAGAGAAAATATCAATAACCTTTATCTCCAAATCCACTCAAATAAATAATAAAAAAAATTATCTTCAAATTCTTTTAAATCCTCTCGATTACTCTCCCTTAAATCCACTCAAGTGAACAAGATGTTAAACCTTATTTCTTAAACAGTATTAACAATATACTATAACGAAAATTCAAATAAGTTAATAGGTGAGTAATAAAAATAAAATAAAAAAGTAAAACATTATGTAAAAATAAAAAACATATTAACTTTTTATTTTAAATTTTTTGATAAAAAATAGTGTGAATTAGACGTTAGTACACACCGTAAGAGGATTATTAGAGTGTTTAATTAAAATAAGTTTTTATTGGGCCTATGACCCAATTGTTAAGGCAGTATGACTTGGGCTTTAAACTTTGAAGAAAAAAGTTAGACCAGAAAAGAAAGAAAACGTGCGACAAGACAATGACTGTACAGGGGACAGGGAAGTGACGGCTGACAATTAATTTTTGCAAATCTTTCTTTTTATTTGTTATTTTAAAGGTTAAAGTAATAATTAGAACTCTAAACTACTTACGTGTCCAGAAAGATATCTCTTTTACCTAAAATAGTATATGGCTTTGGACAAAATATAAAGAGAATGAAAATAAAAATTAAAGATTTTATGAAATTAATTAATCAACTATTTTGTTTATAGATTTTAAAAAGTAACTCAATATTAATATAGTATATTTATATATATGTTCTATTGTATATTTTGCTTTTCATAATTCATGAAACTAAAAAGTTGTATTTTAAATTTTGAAATGTTAGAGTATAAATTCAACGTGTTATGATATTTTCAATTAAAAGAAAATTTAAATAAAACAGTCTTACAAATAATATTACATAATGAGATATATCTAAAATAGAATAAGTTCTAATATGAAACACACCCATGCAATAGTATTATATTGTATATTGTAAGTTATACATTTGATATATTTTTAATTCATGAGAGACTTGATGTGAAAGACTTTAATTTTTTCTTTCTTGATTTATTATAAGTTTTCTTCATCTCCTCTCACACTTTATATTTGTTGATAGTAGAATTTTTTTTTAATGTACTGAGAGAATCTAGATCATTTTTATTAGTTAACTTTCATCTAAGTGAATTAATGCCAGTTTTTTTAAAACACTCCATAATAATTAATAGATATTTTATTTTGTTAAATTACAATTTAACTTACTTGAATAAGATAATTGAATTAGTTTATTTAATAATTTTAAGATTCTTTTACTTAATTTATGTAACTTTATAACACTTTATGATTTAAAAATACTAAATAACAAAGTCACGATGGTTACATGTTATTTAATTAATATATTTTCTTCTGTTTACTACTATATCGTTATTTTCTTATTTTACATTAAGAAGTATATATTGAGTTTAAACATAATATCTTTATAAATATTCATATACTAGAAAATATTCAAATAAATAATAATAACAATATTAATTTTCAAAATTTACTTATTAGTAGACATAATATTCGTATTTTTTACATGGCATTAAATATCATAGGTGGTAATTTTTTTTTAAAGGATTAAAAATCATAAGATTAGTATTAATATGTTTTATTGACACTATATTTCTAAACTTCTTTAACAACAACATACTTCAATTTCATATGTTCAGCGTCTCTAGAATATTTGTCATTCTTAGAATAAAAAAGAAAAGAAAAGATAATTGTAGAATTGTCACCCGTAAATTTTCACAATATTGTCAAATACTTAAAGTCTTGAAAATTTTTTTTACACCTAATTAGTTTGAATTATGGTTTCAAAGCATGCCACAAATTAAACCTTCTCAATAGATGCAACAATTATTAATTGATTCACACTTTTCCATGTGATCGTTCTTCCAACTTAAAGATAGAGATAATCAAATGTAGACTTTCTTATATACATACAACCAACAACATTTGAATCTATATATTTGATCTCGTCAAGGTGATCAAAATCTCATAAGTGATTTTTTGTCCTTTGCAAATATACTAACACTTTCCTTGCATTTTTCAAATGATCTAGTCCTAAATTACTCTAGTATCTATTAGAAAGTGGGTTTAGCCAAACTCAACCCCACAAAACCGGCTTGTAAGGTGAGGTTTGCACCTCACTTATATATTATAAATTGACCTTATCTCTAGTCGATGTAGGACTTTCAACACATCCCCTTCACGCCGAGGTATAGACATCTCGTGCGTGATAGTAAAAATTGGGTGGTCCAATAGCGGCCCGACAACGGGTGGAATAGAAACAGAAATGCCCACTTAGAACTCGCTAGGATAGGCTCTAACCATGACTCTGATACCATGTGAGAAGTGGAGTTTAAGCCTAACTCAACCCCACAAAACCGGTTTGTAAGGTGAGGATTGCACCTCACTTACATATTATAATTTGGTTTTATCTCTAGTCGATGTGGGACTTCCAACAGTATCTACCAAACGTACCAACTGCAAAACTAATATCTAGCCTTGTACATGTTTGAACATATATTAAACTCCCAACAATATATGTATAAGGGATATTTTCACCTATTTTTGTTCCAAATCATTCTTTAAATATTGCATAAGACTAAATTTGTCTTTTTTTTTGTATTGGAACAGGAGATGCTAATTATTTATCAATTTTGAATCTCTCTAAACTTTATTAAGATATGCTTTCTTGGACAAACCTAACATATTTATTGATTTATCCTAAAATATTTTTATTCCTATTACATAGTATACCTCACCCATATTTTTTTTTTTATTTCAAAGTTGTTAGAGAGAAATTTCTTAGTCTCACTTAATAGTTCAAGATCATTAGTCTCAACCAATATATCATCAACATATGAAATAAAAAATATAAACTTTCTTCCACTGACTTTCAAATATATACATCGATCAATAATGTTTTCCTTAAATCCAAAGGACATAACAATGTCATTAAATTTAAGATGACATTTTTTTAGAAACCTATTTAAGTAATTATATATTGATTTCTTAAGTTTACACTTCATGTTTTCCTTTTTCTTCGTGAATAAATCTCATTGGTTGATCCATATAAACATCCTTTTCTAAATTCTTATTTAGAAAAACACTTTTAACATCCATTTAATGCAACCTAAGATCATAACGAGTTACTAATACCAAGATAATTTTGAAAGAATCTTTCTTGGAAATAGGCAAAAATGTTTCCTTGTAGTCAATGTCATCTTTTTGAAGAAAACCTTTAGCAACCAGTTGAGCCTTGTAATATTTGATGTTGTCATGAGAGTCACACTTAGTCTTAAATACTCATTTACACCCAACTCTTTTATATCCTTCTAACAATTCACAAAGTCCAATACACCATTTTTTTGTCATTGATTTAAGCTCATATGTCATGACATTTAACCACGCATTAGAATTATCACTATTAGTAGCTTCTAAAAATGAATCTAGATCATTTTTTCCAAGGAAGCATCCTCAATTATGCAATACCTAACAAATCAAATTAATGAGATATGAAGGGCTTGTCTAAAACGGGATCCATATCAAATGCATCTAGAAAATTATCTATGGTATGATACAAATGATCATCTAAGAAAATTTCAATACACTTGGTTTAGCTTATTTCCTTCATGGTTAGAGTATTTGCCATTAAAAGATGTTGCATATTGCTTACCTTACTATCTTTTTAGTAAAAATCCAAGAGGGTGACCTGGTTAAAATGTTTTCATTACCACAAGTAATTGAATTTTAGTTCTAATTGGCAATGAATTGATTGTCAACAACATGTTTTAACTTTGTGGAGTTTTTTTTTATAGGTTTTAAAAGTTGGAGAAAGCTAAATAATGAATTTTTTTTTTCTTTTCTTAAATACACAGGGAATGATCCTTGCTCACCACACAATATTGTAATGGGAGCTTGTCAAGACTTGTTAAATCAAAATTGGCATATTAGGAATGCTTTGGAATTCCAAAGCTCATATCAATTATGAACAATTGGTTGCGTCTCAAAACTTCAATTTACACAATTCATTTTTTATCACTTCAAGCTTGTGTTTTTAGGGGTCATGATGAAACTACTGAATCGAGGAACCAAGGTAATTTTCTTGAGATGATAAAACTCATAGCATCATACAATGATGAAGCTGCAAAAGTTGTGTTGGAAAATGCTCCATATAATTCCAAATATACTTCATATAAAATTCAAAAGGAGTTATTGAATATTCTTTCTCGTAAAGTGAAAAATCATATTCGTGAGAAAATTGGAAGTTTCAAGTTTTGTGTAATTGTTGATGAAGCTCGTGATGAATAAAAAAAGAGCAAATGGCTCTTGTTTTGAGATTCGTTAAGAAAAATTGTTTTAATACAAGAGAGATTTTTTTATATTGTGCATGTTAAAGATACTACAACATTAACTTTGAAGAACAAATTATTTGTTGTACTTTCTCTACATAATCTTTTTTCTAATATTTGTTGTCAAAGGTATGGTGGTGCTAGTAATATGAGCGGAGAATGAAATGGATTACAAGCATTATTCTTGAGTGATTCTTCTTATGCATAATATGTTCATTGTTTTGCTCATTGGTTACAACTTGCCTTGGTTGTTGCCTCTCTAGTAAACATCATGATGAGTTATAGGTTTCCAAGTTAGATGAAAATGCATATTTGTTAGATATTGATGAACTTGAAAATGGTAAATGGAAAAATCAAATTGGTACTTTAAAGCGAGCTAAGGACACCCGTTGGGGCTCACATTTCTCTTCTATTTGTAGCTTGAGTATGATATAACTTATTTAGTTTTAGAAAAAAAATATTGTATATGAATCTTTATTCTCAACGTGGTGATGCTCATAATGCTTACAAAAGCTTGACCTCATTTGAGTTTAGATTGATCTTGTATTTGATGAGAGAAACTATAGGGATAATAGATGTTCATTGTCAAGCAACACAACAACAATCTCGGGATATAGTTAATGTTATGTATTTAGTTTGTCTACAAAAGCACTTATTTAAAACTTGAGAGAAAATGGTTGGGATAAGTTATTAAAAAAAGTTACTTCTTTTTGAGAAAAACATGACATTGAAGTGTCTCAATTTGGGGCTTCATATGTAGCAAGACATGACACTTCTATCACCAAAAAGATCATATTACAATGAAACATTATTTGAGAGTTGAAATAATCTTTGTTAGAATTGATAAATAATTACAAGAGTTAAATTGTAGATTAAGTGTCCATGCAATGGAGTTATTAATTCTAAACTCCTCTTTGGTTCCTAAGGATTCTTCTAAAGCTTTTAATATTGATAAAATTTGCACTCTTGTAGACAAATATCATCTCATGGAAAGGGGAAATTAATTTTCATTTTCAACTTTAGGATTTTATTATTGATACTCCCCAATAATCAAATTTGAAGAATTTATCAATAATGCGAATAACACTAGTTGATTGATAGATTACTTTGCCTTATTTATGTAGCTACAACTAAAAGATATTTTTCTATAATGAAAATAATTAAGAACATGTTGTGAAATAAGATGGAAATTGAATTTTTAGCAAATAGCATGATAGATATTGAAAGGGATATTGTAAGAAACTTAAGTTTTGATTAAATTATTGGAGATTTCAAGTCATTAAAAGAGCGATGAACAACACTTTGACCAAAGATAACTTTTTTACATATATTATTTTGATGATAAACTTTATGTTACACTTTCATATAAAATTTTGGATGTATATAATAATGTCACACATTTAATTTAAGTAGTTGTTCCTAAAATTTGGTCTTGATATGAACAATTGTTGACTTTTAGATAATTTTTTGCTTGACTTGCATTTCATAATTTTCCAACATATACTACACAAGACAAGTAGCTTGGCCTATTCTATTTTGGATCTAAGAGAAGACAAGTCTACAAGTTACCTTGGAGATTACCTCAATTCAGTTTCCTTCATGTTTGGTAATCTTAGACATTTAATGATAACTTTTTATGGTTATTTTATGATATAATCTATCACGTATCCTTATTTTGAGTAGAGGAAACGAAAAGAGGAAATGAAGACTTTTTTTTATTAAAAAAATAATTTATATATACATAATCTAATTTGGCACCCCTAAATTTGTTGTCCAAGTTACACTGTTGATACTAACAACTAATACATAACTTGATTGCTAATTAACTATTCTTTGTCTTGTTTATTGTGTTGACCTAACTTACATTTATGTTTGATGAGATTATGTCATTTTTTTATGATGACATCATTTAGGTTTTGTCATATATAATATGAACATTAAGATCTTTAGTTGAAAGTTATTTATTTTAATGGTTTACACCCTCTTTTGGTCCTCCTCATATTTGTTGGTGAATCTCAAGTGGGTCCTCATTTTTTTCTGTCTCAACTGGGTCCATATACTTGTAAAATTGAGCTAATTAAGCCCTCTCTGTTAACTTTCATTGACGGTGTCTGCACATGTCGAGGTGTAATTTTTTTAGATCATGTGGCATTGTGTATTAAATTAAATGACTTATTTGTTGTACAATCAAACATTCCACGTGGGGAGAAATAAATGCAGAAGACTATGGGCATTGTGCCAAGTAAATGGGAATTCTCAAACGAACATTTCAAGCGAGGGCATAAGGAGCTTCTCTGTGACATTAAACGTCCTCTTCGCTATGACTAAAGAGAAAAAATAGCAGCAAGAATACTATCACAAGATGTTTCATTCGTGCTGCGAGCGGTGGAGGCGGCAGAGGAACTGCGCCAGATGAAGTTGCAGCGGGAGGAGGACTCGAAGGCGAACGCTCGAGTACTGGAGATCTTTGTTGGACTATTTCGACAAGTGTACCGAGTCACACAAGTATATAAAATGGTAAGACCAAGTATCGTATCCCAGAAGACTCTCGGCGCTAAACAGTCGCGTGATAACAAGATTAATTAAGACTTAAGTAAAAAGAGATCATTGGTTTTGAATGCAAAAACATAAAATCAAATATTAATGCAATTGATCAACAACAAAGGAGCACAGAGATGAACAGATGTTGATAAATATGAGATTGATATGTTGTTGGGGTTAGATTTCACCAAGTTTCCTCTCATGTATGTAAGAATTCTTATTTATGTGTTAATGCCAACGTCACTCACTAAATCACCTAAACCCGATCCCTCGGCGAATAAGCTTGTCCCAAATTACCAGTTCATGCAATTCCTAGCATTCCTAGTAATAAGATGTGAAGATCAAGAGTTTAAAGACGACCAAGACTCATACCCTCATCCTTAAGCAATATTACTCTTGGGAGTAATTCAACAAGAACCTGAATTGTAAGGAACCTCCCAGCACTCATGCAATTCATAAATCATGCTAATGAATGAGTTAAACACAACAAGCATTGAAACAGATGAATTACTCTAACAATTAATGAAAAAACATGTGGAATTAAGAATCAATTCAAATACATGAGAGTTTACAAGGTTACATCATCCCCCAACAACAAATAGAAATCAGTTCCCACAGACATGGAGAAACTATATGAATAATGGAAGAGAATGAGACAGAGATCCCTAAGAATTGGGAAAAGAGTGTATTGCTATATTGCTCTCTGTCGATGATACAAAACCTAGAGCCCTAGGGTCCTTTAAATAGAGTTGGAAACGGGCAAAAATAGGGCTCGATCCAATATAGTCAAAACAGTGCTTCCAATATTACTTCAATCTCTGCCAAAACAAGGAGAATTAATCATAAGGTTGATCCAAGAAGAAAACACGCGGCTTTCCAGTGTGCATTGTCCTCACTTGCACACTTTCTAGAAAAACTTCCCAAAAGGTCACCCATCCCTAAATTACTCCAGGCTAAGCACGCTTAATTCCTTTAAGGTCTCTAGATCCCTCTCATTCCGGTGTATGTTCGATTATTCCATGTGTCCCTTCCACTAGAAGCCTGCTAGGAGCTGCTCCGTGTCCGTGCCGACGAACCACACTGTACTGGGAGAGACTAGGCTCCGATACCATTTGTAACGCCCCGACAACTTACAGGGAATATTGATTGCCCCCACACATCAATACGAGGCTTTCCAATTTGCTTTGTCCTCACTTGCACACTTTCTGGGAAAACTTCCTAGAAGGTCACTCATCCCTAAATTACTCCAAGCTAAGCACGCTTAACCATGAAGTTCTTATGAGTTAGGCTACCGAAAAACAAATGCATTTGTTGATATGAGTAGCCAAATTAATTCCTTTGAACTATCCTTCAACTGTATAGTCTCATACCTATACAATCTCTAGATCCCTCTCATTCTGGTGTATGTTTGATTCTTCCATGTGCCCCTTCCACTAGAAGCTTGCCAGGAGCCGCTCCTTGTTCGTGCTTCACTCTCCGCCCTCGTCAGTGTCCGGGTGTCACAACAATCACGTGGCAACCCTAGGAGGCGTCTTCCCAAGGTGAAACCCTAACTTTCCCTGTCATCTTCCTGCTAAAAACAACAACCATAAGCCCATTCTCTGATACCGTGGTGTGTCCTCCTTAGGTACTCCAACCGCAGCATTGCTCTATCCTTCAAGGACTGTTTATTGGTCAAGAGCGTCGTGCAACCGCCCGAGCGGAACAGATAGTTGGCGAGGATCGTGGATCTGTTGCTGCCGGTGTACCAGTTGGGGTTAAGGGACTCCAAAGTGATCAACAATGGCAGCTTGTTCCTCTGCGTCTTGAAGATGTGTTTCACAATGTCCATGAAGTGGTCCCATGTGGATTGCTTGATTGTACAGATAAGCCATTCAATTTAATATATAATGCCACATGATCTAAAAATTACACTTCAGCATGTGCAGATGTCGTCAGTAAAAAGTTAATGGAAAGAGTTTAATTGGTTCAATTTTACAAGTATATGGACCCAACTGAGTCAGAAAAAAAAAAACGAAGACCCACTTAAGATTCACCAATAATAGTGATTTTATATGGTCAATTTGAGCCTCTAATAACATAAAGTATATTAATAGATATGGTGGTGAAACTTTAGATGAAATTTTGCATATCTATAATCTAAGATTGTTCATCAAATTAGGTTATTGTTAGAGGTCCTACACCAATTAGAGATAATGTAAGTTTATAATACATAAGTGAGTGCAAATCTCATATTATAAACTAATTTTATAAAGTCAAGTTAAGCTTAAAGTTTACTCTTAACATAGTATTAAAATCATGAATTTAATTCAATTATAACGAGATTTGATATTTGTTTGAGTTATTATGTTATAAGGATATTTATTATTTATTAGACTCATTATGTTACTTGCTATTAAATCATCTCTAATTCTATGAAATATATATGTTTTAATGTAAATAATTATATTAAAAATCTCAAATTAACTATTAACTAAATATAATACAAGTTTATAGTATAAAAATAGATGCAAAAGAGTTACACTTAAAAGTGATGAAGAATGAGCAATGTGAATGTGATCCAAGATGTGTGCTACATTCGTTGAGTTGGAAAGAGAATGCAGAGAGAAGCACATGTGGCTGAGTGAGGACGGTGCATTGAGTCTGGTTGGTGTGCCACACTTGTCCTTCGACCGTCTAACATGTGTTTCAACAAAGTTGTACAAAACATGGAACAAGGACAAAGATTCACAACCACGTGGCTTCACATCCACCAAACACATCAAATCAACACCCCCACAGTTAACGAATTTATTGTGTTTTCTATTCACTTTACGTTACAATCAAAATACAGTTAACATAATTTTAGATTAATGATTTTGCATTTCATTTCAAGTTTACAATTAATCTTGAGTTCAAATAACAGGAATGGCTGAGTAAAGGGAAAACAAAACCTCAGATAAATTAAATACTTGAAGGGAAAAAAGTGTTGAATAAAAAATATAAACAAATTTTTGTTAAGTAGTTTGTTTTTTTAATCAAATATAATTTTATATAAAATGAATTCCAAAACGTGTGTGTGAAAATCTAAGGAGATTCCATTGTCAATTTGGAATCCTTCACTTTTTTTCTTTTTTTTCTGTTGGACAGTTTTGGACCTCAAAAATTTGTCTGGTGAAGATTCACTCCCACCCTTCAAAAATCTCACCTCTACAGTTTTAGTTTACTTTTCCTTGCACCCAAAAGCTTGCTACTTCTCTTGTTCAACCTTCCCACAAACACTACATGCGTCTTTGACCACACCAAGTTCTTCAATTTCCAATTTTCCTGGACACCCTCTATTCCTCTTCCTCCCTAGCTGTACTTTCTGTTGAAGGGTATCTCTATTTATAGAGTTCCATTGTCTTTTGAGGCAATTTTTAACCTTTGGTGTGTGTGTGTTCTTGAAGAGGTTTTCTCTGGAGATTGGAATCGTGAGAGAGGATGGTGGGTGCTTTGTCTGTTGTGGGATCATCAGTGGTGGAATCTCACACTGGTCCTTGTTTGTGTGTGGATGCTCTTCCCACAACAACCAGTGTCAATCTGAAGAGTGGTGGAGATGTTGTTCTGTGCAAGAATTTGATGGGAAGGAAGCACTTGACCAGGCATGGTGGAGGAACCATGAAGTTGAGCAGTTCTTTCATGGATCCTGGAAGAGAGTGGAGACTCTTTGTTAGCAGAAGTTGCAAGAGGCAGCGTAAGGATAGGAGAGTCGCCATTGTCAACGAGCTTGGAGGCCAATATGAAGAAGGTTTTGACGATGTTAAAACGGTAACATGTTTGATATATGCAAAAGAATAACACAAACACTTAGATCTGATATTTTAATGCATGTTTGGATCAAAGTTTAAGTTCCAATGAATTTCCCTTTATCAACTGAGTTTGCAGAAACAATAAAATTGAGACTAAACTCGGTTTATAGTCAAAACTAACTGAAAATCATACAAGAGACTTTTTTGTTTTACTTTTTGTATGGTTCTTACTGAAAACTAAGCATGACCTATTTGGTTTAAGTTTACTAAAACTCGGTTTCTGTTTTAGCATTGCTTTGTTTTACCTTTTTTAAAGAGTGTTTGCTTTATTGCAAATTCTAATTCTAATTTCTAATACATTCTAGGCGTTGCACACCTTTTGAAGTTTATATTATAATGCAAAAAATGTCTTTTGTTAGATGATTGTGAGTTTTAGCTTTCAATGGGAGTCCTAAGAAGCTCTTATACTAATAACCTTCTGCACTATTCTACCATGAACTCCTTTCCTTTTCTTTCTTACATCAGAAATAAGAATGCAAAATTGTTTATCTCATCGTGAAATGTGTTAAGGAACAAGAGTTACCTGAAAGAGTTATATATACATATATTGTGTACAATATAATAAAGATTTCAAATTATATGTGGGAAATGTGACAGGATCCTTCTGTTTTTCTTCTATTTCAGTCTTTAGATGTATATGGTCATTTTTTCAAAATGCTGCTCTGGACTTGTCTCCATTACAAAGATGAGAGCTGTTTCCTTTTGATAAGTAATCATTTTCTTCTAATATATCTCATGGTGACAGCGCAAATATCAAAGAACAGCTCATGCAAGTAATATACTACAAATTACAAAATGGCTTTTCATTTTTACATAAGAGGAAGATAGTTTTCACTCATTATGAGTCTTTTATATTCAATGAGATTATGTTTTATTTATTACGTTTCTACCTTTTAATCATCACCAATCTGTCTGCTATGATATACAAAAACACTAAACGTTGTATGCGATCTAACTGATGCATCATTGGAACAGCAAATGCTCAACTATTTCACATACAAGGCTGTGAGGACTGTTCTTCATCAGTTGTATGAGATGAACCCTCCTAAGTATACGTGGTTCTACAAGTAAGTCAAGTTTCTATTAATTCGAAGAAACAGGTTTCAACCAAGATTTACATGCCAATGTGATTATTGTAGTTTGAAATGTGCATTTGGTTTTGTTTTCAAGATGTTGTGAACCAAGTGGTGAGGATACCATTTTGTTAGCTTTATTATATCCTTTGCAAATTCTTGAAAACATGACAGAATAAAACAGTGATATTTTTCAATTATTAGTGAAAACATGGGAACTGAAAATAAAAACAAACTGAATGGACCCTGAATCTGCTGTGTACATAACTTGAATTCATTGAATATTTCTTCCCCTTCAAACATGGTAGGAAATAATGATTGTTGAAGGAATTGAGCAATTTAAGAAGGTTCAGTGTGATTATTAAAGTAGAATATGGTGATTCACAGCTACCTCATAATTATTTAGATGTTTGCAATGCTTTCTTTGTTCACAGTTTTGTTGCATCACACAAACCAGGAGATGGAAAACGCTTTATTAGATCCCTTGGGAAGGTAATCTTTTGTGCCAAGCTAGTTGGTTCATTCTTTGGAAATTTTCAATAAAGATATATGGTATGTTGTTGGAATTCCTACGTGGAGTAGAGATAAGCATCAAATTTCATTGATTAATTTTGAATTGATAGGAGCAACAAGAGCTTGCAGAAAGAGTGATGCTAACTCGGCTTCACCTTTATAGTAAATGGGTCAAGGTAATAGAATTGAATACTCTCTTTCTCAATGTATGTCTATATATATATATATATATATAAAAGGATGATGATATTTTGACAATATTTTAACACTGTGTCATTATGTGATTAGTCCTTAGTGGTGTTTATGATTATTATTATTGATTATGGAGTAATTTTGGACCAATCACAGAATGACACTGATATTAAAATGTTGTCAAAAAATTTTTGTATTATCCTATATAAAAGTGAAGGTATGATGAACTTAAGTTTAGAAGCATTGTTTGTGCAGAAATGTGACCATGCAGAGATATACAAGGAAATCTCTGATGAAAACTTGGAGTTAATGAGGGAACGGCTGATGGAGACAGTAATATGGCCCTCAGATGACACAAACACAGAAAAAATTGGCTGATAATTCTTCTCACTTTTTAGATTCTGTCTTGAGCTTCTTCCTAGTCTAGGTATATTTTTTTGTTTCAACATCAATCTCTTTTGCTTCCAAAATTGTTATTTCTGTCGTTTTCCTTTAATAGGATTCTCAGTTTTACGTTATGTAAATTATGTATATAATTGCACCTCGTTAAATACACGGTCCATTATATATCGGTAGTTTCAAATGAATTTGCAAGTGTATGAAAATTACCTTGTTAAATTCATCATCCATTTTATGTTGTGCACAAACCATTATTTATCGCTAGATCATGAGCCATCTAGGCTTCAAAATTAACGGCTTGAAATAGTGAATGGTAAAGTTAAAATTGAATTGGCTACTAAATATAAAATCACAAAGGATACGTTATATATACCTTTTTGTATGCAATATTTATGTTTATTTTCAATCAATTAATTTAAATGATTTAATTTTTATTTTAAATTGTTTTTCATTTGAACTTTTAACATTTGTTTTTAATTTTATCATTTTCAATATTTGCATTAAATAAAACGAATGTTTATGTACTGTTATAATTTTAGTATGGATAAAAATATATAATCCGTTATTTTTATCGCATAAGAGTTTTTATCTGTTAAAGTAACTACATTTATTTTGTTTTTTTATTAAATTTATAATTATACATTATAGATATTAAGCATAGCATTTATTTTTCAAAAACTATTTGCCTTCTAAGTAATTTTAGTTTATACGAGTAATTAAATTTTTAGAATATCAATACTTTTAGTATGTCTTAAACATTCTACGGTTCATACAACCCTTTGATGTTGTAAATATATTAAAAATATTTGAAAGTAGAATAGAATTTAAAAAAAAAAAAATAAAAAAAAATCCTTCACTAGGTGATTTAGGTGTTGTTCGAACAGAGTAATATTAATCCTGTGAAATCTAAAACGAAAAGTGTTCTATTGCAAATATTATAAGATGATAGTATATTTGAACTATACAAATACAACTCCTACATGTCACAAAAAGGAAGAAATATAACAAACTTCAAGTTTCCCGATAAATTTTATTTTTTCAGATATGTGAATAAAAAATCAGTGATTCATACATAGACATTCCCTCTTTAAATATTTGTTTTCTGAAATAGACTTCGGGAGATATTGGACCCTCCAAATAAGTATGAGAACTTTCATACATTAATACAAAGTTCTAAAAATGACTCTCATCCATACTAAAAGCTTCAAGTGACTATCCTCTTGCATGTGTCCAATATGGCAGGATGAGTCTGTTTCGTCAACATCTATAAGACATTTCTGGACTGAACTTTCCAAGTTTCTAAAACCGTCTAAGAGGTTTTTTTAAACAATAGTATAAATTCTAATGTCAAATTGAACATGCTTTTTCCATGATATCCCAATCCATACCATTGACTATCACTGATGGACCATAAACAAATCTATTATAGTAATTATTTGTAACTAACGTCATGGAAAATGGGAGAGAGTACCACTTCTATACACCAGAGTAATTAATTTCTACATGTAAAAGATTGGTATTTTTTTTTTGTAATTCAGTTCGTGTTAATGGATTAAGCACAAATTAGATCATAGAAAGAAGATGAAGCTACCAAGAAAGAAAGAAAAAAAGGAAAAAGAAACTAAAAATACAACCGTTTTCAGACAACCATTCCAGGAAGCTAATTCTGGGTATTAAAAGTTCTATGAATATGCATTTTGGAACAACATGAAGACCACCGAAGAGAAAGATGAATGAAAGTTGATCATTCTTCATCTTTGGCAGTGGCTGGAAAAGAGGTTTTATCCTCAAAATCAATGGTCAATTTGTTATCTGCATCTGTAAATGACATGTCCATGCAACTGACCAAAAATGCTCAACACAACATAATCGAGAAATATTGTTAAGCTTTTTGGAACGTAAAACGTCCTCAGATGTATGGAGCGCTTGGGTGGGCGCCCTTTTTTCAAATTTCAAGAACAGATTCCTAAATGTAATAATAATAAAAGAAAAAAACACTTACCGATCATAACTTGTCCCTGCATCCTCACCAAATATAGCCACTACCACCATAAATCGTGATCACCATCATCATAGTCATGGTCATCCCCCATAAATATTTATGATTTTTTCTTTCTAAGTTGACAATATTTTGAAAATGAGAATAAACTTCCTTTAAAAATTGTTCTCATACAAAATATTGGCATGTAATATTCATGAACTTTATTAACTAAAGATCAAGGAATTCATAAATAAAACCTGGAAAATAAAAATTACAAGGCATGCATGAATGCCAGAGACATAGACACAGACAATTATACTACTTGCAAATATAACCAAAATTAAATTGAACTCGGTTCTAATTGCCATTTACTACTCATATCTTACAACACTAAAGCCTGTAAATCTACTATGAGTTTATGATCACCTGATTTACAAAAAAAAGTGATACATATTGTGCACAAGAAAGAAAAAAGAGATTTTGAGGGTAACCTGGCCAAGAGTGCTTACAGAACCACAAAGCTCTGACACTGCCCTGACTGGTTAGAAGAAATAGCAAACCCCTACACTGGTTTTCTCAAAAGATTAATGTGTTACCACATTAGTCCTCTAAAGATACCTGTCATCCAATTAATCTTTTATCTATCCCAATTTATTATGTGGTGACATTTTGGGTCTTCTGAGGGAATACACTGTGGACAAAAATCTTTGGACAGCTTGTGAGGTCACACGAATCTATGGGAGACCAACTTAGGAGCTTACTCAAAGATAAACTAAAGCATATTGATACACCTGCAAAGGAAATAAAAAGAAAAAGAAATGCAATTTGATACATTAGAAAGCAATATCATCTTCTAGTCAAGAAACTTGGGATATACTTAATAATAGTAAACTGGTGCCAGGTATGGCAAACAATGTTAGTGTAAGGAGAAAAAAATTGTAAACGATTAATTGAAACATACCATATTGAAAGCTGATGCAGAAGGCTGGAGACTACATTGTGTAATAAAGAACATATGAGAAATAAATTCTATCAATATCCCTTTTCTCCACTTTGTTCTTGGCCAAAGGACTTGGTAAAGTGGACTTTAATGCACTTAACTATCACCAAAAGTAATAATCTGTCCAAGTGCAAGTCTCGCTCGAAGCTGCATCGACAGAAGAACATTTACAAATCAACTACTTAACACTGCAGAACATAAAAAATTCAGGATAAAGATTAAAGAACCTTCACATCCATGCAAGAATCATTGACCATCTTTTTTATTCGAGAAACAATGCCAAAACTACGTAGATTTACAATCCGGCCAAATGCACCGGGACTAGAAGGAAAAGTGAGGTTTATTACAACCCACACTGCAGCTGTGCGTAAGCGACTGTCAGGACTCTGCAAAAACTGCTCAAAGAAAGAGTGAGACCCGTTCTCGTCTTGAGGGAAGAGTAGCTGCATAACTGCTTCCTTATGAAACTCATTGCCACTTGCAATATTACTGAGAATATACATCCCCTGCATGGAAAATAAAACCAAAAGGCATGTAATAGATAAACAGCTCGAGATTGTTATAAAGTGTGGAAATCTATGATAATTAATTTCAGTAACTACTTCCAACCTGTATCCCAATTTCAATTTTAGAAGACTTTTGTAACTGTCTTCCAACAGCATCTAGTATGATACCATCTTCAGCAAAAGCATGCTCAACAGAGTACAGACATCCATCAACAAAATTGCGAACAAGGGCCAGAGCTTGTTCTTGAACAGAAGGTTCAGGATCTGCAAGGTATACACGATCAAGGTCAACTTATTTGGAAATAGTTACCAATATAACAGTAAAAACCTGAAGACCAATAAATACCACAAATAAGGCTAGCCATTGAAGATGCTGTTAACTCCACAAAAACTCCTTCCTTGCATATCGTGTCTGCAAGGAATACCATGTTCCTCAATGCCCATACAGCATTTAATCTTAAGGATGAATCCATCGACTTGGTCAATTGCACAAGTTCTTTAACGCCCCCACATTGTACGAATATTGATTTATGTGGCAAGAAGTCAACCACTATATTGCTGATGGCACCAAGGGCTGCAACCTGGAAGATAAAACAGAAAAGGATCACCTTACTAAGCTTCATCAAAATTTATAAGGCCACATCTGCTTAATTACAATTAATCAGAATATTTTTTGCCAACAAAAAAGTCTTAGGGGGAACAAGACTATGACTTGAGTCTAATTAAAGGTAAGCTTCCCAACAAATATTATAGCCCTAGTGATAACCCCACATCGTGCAAGACCAAGATACAGAATGGGTGAAATAGTATGCAATCTTATAATATGATCATCAACACATTGTCCCCGTGAGACAACCTTATTTAATGTGAGACAACCATTTCAGTGCTAAATCATCTGAATTTGTCAATCAACAGCAGTGCTTCTAGTAACCGCTTTTTATAATGTATGGAAAATATATGTTTCAAATTTAGATCAATGGAGAAAAGCATCAGAATTCTCATCGCAATACCATAGACATAGCTAAATTTACAAGTAACAAATGGATATTCAATCTTTCGTTTGCTATGTACCCCTCAATTTTCAAATTTTAGAAGTTCCTCCTTTGTTGTTTTCTTTTTTCATCAGCACCCTCCTTTATGCAAGATGTTCCTCTTCTGAATTTAGAAACTACTCAACATGGCATAATCCGAAATGAAAATTACAGATAAATCCAAAATACCTGGACAGAAGTAGAAAGATCAGAGAGAAGCCGAACCAAAGGAAAAACAACCCTTTCATTCATAAAACGACCTGCACTCAAATTCTGAACACAGTTTCATGAGAATTAAACTGTACATAGCACTAGTATAATACACTTCAAGTGCCAGACGTCATTTCATGTTACATACCTTGATTGAGCGAGAAACACTTCTCAAGCAAATGCAAGCTGCAGTGCGTACCCTGGCATCCTCATGAGTTAAGGCATCAATTACTAGGTTCAAGACCTGTAACACAAAGTGTATTAGAAGTTGAAAGTGGACTTGGGATTTTAAACCACTATGTACTAGTGCATGCTTTATTATAACTTCATCCGTAGAAAATGAGAAGAAACACCAGAATTGACTTTAGTAATCTATCAGGAAGAAATGCAGCTTAGCAGTGACTCAAACATGTTCATAAATGGGAACATGGGGTGGTATAGAACATCTTTAGGCACAATAAAAGTCCAAAATCAGTAACACAGATAACTAATTAAAGGGGACAGCACAACACTTTGTCAACAATCCATTTATACGGGTGCAAAAACTTGCATCTTTATGGCAGATTTTGGAATTCACCCTGGTGGGATAAGATTTTGTTGTTTATGGCAGACTCCTGGTTATAATGTCAAAATTAATTATTTGGTTGCAACTTGCATGGTAGTCAATCAAATTAGTGATAGGAAAAATAAAATTGGCATCCTAACAAGTTGCTTCAGCTGAAATTACATCTAAAAATATCAGAAAAAGTATATTTTCATGTAAAATCCCATACAAGTGGCCAGAGGATTTGTAGAAAGGTAATTATGAGCTAAATGAATTAAAAATTATTTCAGTTAAACTGATATTGTTCTAGAAAGCAAATGCAGTTCGTATAGACAGGCAAGAAACTGCATGTAAACACACAGGTGCCAAGACAAAATGTAAAAAAAAAATAGAGCTGTTAATAACCCATGCACAAAATTAAAGACAAATCACATAAGTATCTATTAGCAAATCTATTAGTTTCAGGATTCTTAGTTCACATCATGCAAAAATTATCTATAACCTATGATGAATGGATACAATATGTATTTGTTAAAACATGTTCATTTTTTAAAATATAGGATACAATACTTTAAGAGTAATTAAAAATAACTACATCTAAATTAAAAATATATTTGTACTTCTACAAATTACAAAAAATAAAATAACAATTGTAACAATACAGATTTAGGAGAAATATAACAATATAACTTCAGGGAAAAATTAAAAGTACGATTGTATTATATAACAATGAAATACATTTCACACCATAGTTAATATAGTAACATAAAAATTTATTAACATTAAGATGAAATTTTAAATTAAAAGTATAATTCTAATACATCTTATGGTAATTTTGGCACAGTGCAAAAAGGGATAAAAAAGAAATATAAAGTTATAAAAGTTTTATTAATATAAATATTAAAATAAGGCTTGAAAATGAAATACAGTTTTTGGTTACATTAGCGCGGCGCATAAGACTACAATAGCAAAAAGAGATAAATTTAAAAATAAGAAAGGAAAAAACGGCTATGTCATCTCTGTGCAGGAACACACCAGTGCGACCACCGTCGTTTCCCTTAAAACCCTATGTTTCATATCAAACATGTGGAACTGAGCTTGTTTATTGTTTGAAGAAATTTAATTATTTGAATATATAAACAACTTGCACAAGTAAGTGCCATATCAGCAAATAATAAATCTTCACAAATTTGGGAGTCCAGTTTTATCTCAATGTATCTGATTCTTTAATATTTATTTTTTAAATAAAAAGATAATGCATACTGATTGGATATATATCTATCCCGTAACCAAAGGTATCAGTATAGGACAAATATCCAACACTGGTAGGGGTCAAAAACCGCATATTGGTGAACCAGAGTCCAACGTTTCTCCAATCATACACCAGATACCTTTCATCCTTGCAAGCACCCTCGCCTATGGTGCTATTATAATGAATGACTATAAAAATGACTAAGTGAAGCTTTTTCATTGATGTCTCAATTTTGCAGTAATGAATATAATAATGCATGTGTTGAAAAACAAAAACATGGACACAAGCAACAGACCTGCAACGAAAGAAAACTAGACCTGCAGCACTCCAATTTTGAGCAAAGATCAGCCAAGGCCAGAAGTACCCCTTCAAGCCTTTTAGGTTGTATGGGATGCTTTTGTAAAAGGCAGTTGAACTTATTAATAGCATTTGCCTCAAACGCTAACTTCTGCAAATCTTCCTTCTCTGCAATTAAACTTGAGAAAGCAAAAGAAGCTTCATCCCCAACCTGACCAGAATCATCAAGGAGCTCAAGCAAAATGTAGACCAATTTGGTTTTGATTCCTATATCTTGGAGATAGCATGTCGAAGAATTCTTCACAGAAATCAAGCACAAGCAGGCTAGTAGTCTTGTTCGAGGATATTTGTCTTTAGTTAATTCAGTAACAGAATGTAAAGCTCTTCCACAGCGAAGTTCAACAAAGTTAGAGACAGCTGCTGGGTTGTCTCTAATAATTGCAGCTAATGACTCTAGACTAGCATCTCGCTGACTTAGAGAACCATCAAGAAGACTAGTGAGTTTCTCTAAAACACCAGCGTGGCATAATATATTTTGTTCCCCAATTGTCTTGCAAGAATGAATAACAATGCCTGCACCTAGCCCAGTAAGATTTTCATTCTCACTTTTCAATAATGAAAGAAGAAATTGCATGTTTTCCTCTTGAAAAAAATCATACTTTGGAGCTAGTTTTGATTGATAAATCATCCGTAAAGAACGAGCTGCAGCATCCAGAACCTGATAAGACGGAGAGAACAGGTTATTAAATGGCATGCCAAATGAAAATTGCATAAAAAAACATAAATAATGAAGTCAACATTTCGTATTTAAATCTTTTTAACAAAGGACTGCCATCACTACACTGCTTCATCTTTTTCTCCTTTTCCATTACCTCTCCACATTGTCCTAATTCTAAATCTCAAAGACAATGAGAAGGAAATGTAAAACTTCTTCTTGGCAGCCTGACCAGACAGGTAACACACCTGCTCTGGAAGTCACCTTTACATCCAGAATTCTAAGCTGGCATTGCTCTCACCAGAGTGAACCTGATTTACAACGCCAACCCCAATCAACTGGCATACTAGGAACCTAGTTAAGTTTGTAACCAACACATGCAGAGCGTACAAGTAAGCCACAAGACATCTCAACAGCCTTATTCATTTTTCCCTCCGAAGAAACTCCATAAAGGGCTCAAAAACTAGAAAATAACAAACTAAACTTCTCTCGTGTACTAACTTCGGCATTAGAGTCCCTGCAGTGCCACCACAGGAGCACCCATCACTGCAAATTTTACCGTAGCACGATCCTCGATGGGGATCCTTTTTGAAACTCCTCGTGATTCCGTAACAGTAGAAACTACCAATAAGAATTCTACCCACAAACAGGATTGAGTACATCTATAACTCATCACTAAACAGAAACATCGAATACCTCATAGTGAACATCCTTGTTTAATATTCAGCCGGAGCAGATAAACATATAAAATAATAAAAAATTTATAGCAGTGAACAAGAACTAGGAAGCATAAACTATATTATCAAAACTACAATTAATCTTCAGAAAAGGCAATTGAATTTCAAAGATGTTGGCAGAAAGATTAACTAACTCAAAACGAAATAAAACTGTCACAACCAGGATTATAATTTTTAGCTCCATTGGATTACGACGAAGAAAACCTTACATAATTATGAATCATACAATCCACATTTCATTTTCGTTCTAAAACTTAAACCAATAGCACACTGATCACAGCAGGAATGAATTTTCCGACAAAACAAACATTAAAAAGGTATATAAAAAGCGGTTGCAAACGGTTGAAAATTTGAATAGACCTTCTCGTCGGGAGCGGAGAGGAGTCCGATCAAGCGCGGAAAAGCTCCAGCGTCAAGGACGGCACGGACGCCAGCATCTACGCCGCAGGCGAAGCTTCCGAGCGCGGCGGCAGACTGGACAATGAGGTTGGGGTTGGAGTCAGCGAGCGCGGCAGCAACTGCAGGGACGGCGCCGAGCTTGATGTAGGAGAGCTTCTTTGTTCGGTTTCCAATTATGTGGTTCTTCACCTCGCGGATGGCTCCGAATTTCACCGCGCCATCGGAGGAGGCGAGGCGGTCGAGGATCGGATCGGAGGACGACAGGCCCTTGGCAGAAGAAGCGTACGGCGTTGGCATGGATGCGGCGGAGGTAGACGGCGACGGCGACGGTGACGGTGGCGGAAGCTGGTGCAAGACGGAGGAGACGCTAACTTGCAAAACGATGGAAAAGAGAAAAAAAGTAAAAGCGATGGCAAAAGAGCCTTTTGCTTTTCTTTGTTTTTTTTTTTTTTCTTATTTTATTTTATTTTTATAATATAATAATGCTTTAAATTACTATACACGAGAGCACTTTGAGAGTATGAGATTTGTTGATGCCAACTACACAATTTAGTTTGGTTAATTATTTTTCACTTCAAATTAAAATAAAATTAATTATTTTTTCTTTGTTTTTTATAACTCAATTTAACTAGACGACTCCATCGTTCTAAATTTTGGAGCTGGTATATTTTAGAATATATTATTTAAGGCTTGTCCTTTTTATTTTGAAAATGTTTTCTAAAATATATTTTATTTATTAATTATTTTCTCATCCAATTTTATTTTTTTTTAGAAAAGAGGTATTTCTTTTTAAAGTTAACTGTTTTAACGTTTTCTCTTCATTGGGTGAGACATGAAATTGACTGGAGTAATGTGTATTAACTAAAAATAGTTTTCAGAAATAGAAATTAAACAAGTGTTTTAAAAACCAAAAACAAGAAAACGGTTGAAAGATGTTCTCTTCTTCTAACTTGTGGTCCTAGCCTGATAATGTGGATTAGAGTTGTGTTGCATGTTTGAGGCATGCACTTGATGAGTTTTTGTGTTCCTCTTTTTTTAACTATTGTATATAATAAATAATACAGAGAATTATAATTTTTGTAAATACAGTGTATTTCAGTGTGTATGAGAAATTAAATATTTTTTGAAAAATATTAAATATATTTACAGAATTAAAATGTGTTATAAATACATGTTTCTATAAAAATAATATTTATGTAAAACATATAATAATAAAAATATAATAAATATAACATAAATGATAAATAACAACTAATACATCAAATTATTAATATTTGGTTAAAATATATAAATATGATTCAAATAATTATTTAAAAATAATTCAAATAAAAAGCTGATACTAACAAATTCTGATAAGAAATCTAAAAAATATCCTTAAAACTTTGAGATTTATAATACACATGTAAAGAAATGGTATTAACACAAATCTCCCCAAAGCCACCACTATGATATTTAGAATTTTAAATTGTGCTACTGCAAAAGGGAGACAACAGCATCAGTTCAATATAAAAGTTAATCTTTATGGCTTAGATTAGAAAGATTGTGGTATATGCATTTTGCCAAAAATATATTTAAAAATACAAGTGGCCTAGAACTAGTGTGCAAATAATACCTACCAATAACATTAACACTGTGATTTTATTCAGAAAATAATCATTACAGTTATGAATCACACGCTTCAAAAATCCATTGTTGATGTAACGTAATAACTTTGCTTTCAATCAAATAAAAGGGTTAAAACAAATTGAGAAAGAAAAAAACATATTTCGTTCATCACTTTGCTTTTACTTCAACATTTGCTAATTAAACTGTTTCTTTTCAATATGGTATATCACAGATGCTTCTAGTTGTTTTTCACTCCATCCTGTGGCCGAATCGTAAGAGTAAAGAGTGTGTTTGGTTTGCTAAACAATTGTGGGATTGAACTAAACTGGGATTTGGTCTTCTGAATAATAACTCTCTTTTTTTGTCTCTGAAAGTGTATATTTATATAATCCCAATAGCATGTTTACCATACCAATTTAAGTTGTAAATAAATTCATCCCTCAAAACACAAATTGCACATGCAAAAATTTTAGAAGAGGAAAACACAGGAAGCCCCTTTCAAAAGTTATAACCATAAAACTAAACTACGTCTCGTTAGTCAGACACATGATATTTCCATTAACTTGTAAAACGAGATTGAAAGACGCAGTTTTTATAATTATGAATTAGTGTAAACACATTATCAACATAAGACATTTCCACCATTGGCATGTAATTCCTTAAAACAACTATTTGTAATTATAATTACAACTTTATCTCCCCAACCTTTATTATGTGATTTATAAAGTTAACAAGACAACACCAAAATAAAACTCCAATTGTAATTTAATAAGACAACGGCACAAAATATACCCAAGAAAGCAGATATAATTTTCCATCTGGGATATTTTGATTGCTTACAATAACCATGTCTAATAAATTCCTGACTGCCAAAACTACTCTCTGTTGTTGATGATTGTGCATACATGATACAACAAAAATATAAGGATGGAATGCTCATTACTAACAGAAATTCGGTACAGCTTCTAGTGTTCAAAATATATAAGTTGCAAACTCGTGAGCAGATTTCATAGAACAAATTGCTGCAACTTGAACAAAGACTAACCAGGTACTTACAAACTCTCTAGCTGATGTTTGTATATCTAAGAGACCATGGCATTGGTTTCATCTTCATCAGCTTCTCCTGTATCACTGAACATGTACTGACTTTGATACTCCATTAGGTACTGAGTTGATCTTTTCACATCCAAAAACAGATTGTAAACCCGATTTATATCTTCCAAGTCCACTGCCTTTCCCTTTCGCTTTTGGCATGCCAATGCAGCTGCTGTGATTAGATGAATAGCATATCTCAAGGATGTTTCTACACCTATTTTGGTTAACAAATGCTTTGCACTTTCAGTCATTTCTACTTCTTCCTCTTGGCATCTGATTTCCAGAATCTTGTGAATTTCATCCTCTGTGTAAGGTTGAGTAGAGATGATGAGTAGTCGATCCAGCAGATCAATGGGAATCCCATGAGGGGATTTGTAATTCGTGCCTCGAATAGTTGTGATGCCTCTGTTGGTAGCAACAACTAATATGGGAGCCATTTCATTCTCTAGAGCCCGATTCAGGAATGAAAAACACTCTATGTCAAGCATGTGCACCTCGTCAATGAAAAGAACACCAGGGACAATCTCTGCCTTTCCTTCTTCTCTCCACTCTGCCACTTTAGTGTCAATTTGCTCTCTGACTTCTGCACGAATTTCACCTGTATCACCAGTGAAGAGTGCCAGAAATCCCTGTGTTCTGTAATTAACATAACAGAATTACATGATATGAAGAGCTGAAATGTTAACCACTAAGGCAATTTAGAAGCCTAATTAGCAAGTATATATTCAAAGACAGAGGTAAACAGCTAATAATGTCATAAAGATAAATTGGAAAACTTAATCAAAAGCTTTTATCTTTACGGGAAAAAAAATACAACTTGGTGGAAAATGGCACTCTATTTAATCATTGAAAAGCACAGAACACGCATGAATCAAAGCTTTCACTAACAATTTCACTTAACAAGTCTCAACAAACTTGACACAGAATAATGTACTTGCTTCAATAAGGACCATAAATGATCCCCAGACAAAACGTAGGTAGAAACACCGTATCTGTTTAGAATGTACTAAAACTTGGGAATAAAAGGAAACAACACTTGTGAATCAAGCTTTCACTAACAATTTCACTAAATAAAAAAACTAAAGAGAATCATGCATTTGCTTCAATGAGGATATAATGATCCCTGCACAAAATATCCATTTCCCCCTTGAAAAGTTCATAATTCCAAATCTACTTACACACCACAAATCAGAATCATCGATATAATCCTCACATTATTGTTATATAACATTCCAATCAAGCTCAAGGATCATATTAAATTGGGAATCAAAAAACATGAAAAACACACAAAATACAAAGATGTAATCTTACAACTTAAGATTAAAGGCACATTGCGATACTTTTTAAAATAAATGTTAGAATTAACAACAGAGACTAGTTTGAAACTATGACCTAGATTATAATTTATTACTCAAACTATGACCAAGGATTTAAAAACAGACATCAACCCCAATTTTGAACACCAAGCTAAGATCTCTGGGCTATCCATGACCACATGTGTTACTGTTGACTGCAATATCTTCCACGTCAAAAACTTGTGACAAAACCAGAAACAACTTAGGTCACAGATTAGTTGCATTCTTTGATATTTCAACTGTAACTGTTACTGATTGTTTTCTAAAATCTTGGCAAGGATTTCAAAACATAGTGTCCACCAATCATTTCTTTGGCAGCAGGGAGCTTTCTAGGCCACATCCAAAACCCGATTGCAACAACAATTGTAGCTACATTTGCCTTTAATTTTTCACAACACTAAGAAATAAAATATTGACTGGGTTGAAAATGAGTGAGTCAAGTTGAACCCAACTTGATTAGAATTGGGCTTTTGGGTGCGACTGCAATTGTCACCACATTTGCCCTTAATTTTTCATATCAAGAAATAAAACCATAAATTTAACTAGGGTTGAAATTGAGTCAAGTCAAGTTTAACCCAACTTGATAAGAATTCCTTCGGAACGTAGCTCAACTCTACTCAATAGAGACCTCTTTTCAATATCTCGCTTGACTCGATTCAAGCTGGTGAACAACTCATATATGTATCTATGGATATACAAAACTCAAATTTAGCTCCTTTAATTCAGTAACTCGATTTTAAACACAGGTTCTGCTCATTTAGTTCATAAACAAAGTTCAACAAAAGGAGTCTCGAACAAATTTCAAATTGGTTCAGTTCATAGCCAACCCTAACTACATCTATTTAACCAAAACAAGAAATTCTGAAAAACCAGGAAAAAGAAAAAAAGGAAATGTGAGCAACCTGCTATTGATAACATCAATCTCATGAAGGGTGACGCAATGCACGACCTCCTTTCTCTTCTGCAACTCCCCATCAGGGCACTGCACGAACTTCACCTGCGGCCCCATAGCGTCGAAGTCCCTTGACCTAGAAAAAGACCTGCCGAGCTTGGTAATCTTCCCGGTGGCCTTATCAATCGCAATAACATCGCCACTGGTTACCTTCTCCTTCCCCAGCGCCTCAATCATCTTCGCGCCGAGGTCGTAAACGGTCTCCATTTCGGTGGTTTTCAGCGTGAGTTTCCCGGTCTTGGAGGCGGCGCCGGCAACTGCAGGGCGGTCGATATGGACCTCGACGACCTCGCCCTCGATAACCTCGGTCTCCTCCTTGATGCGCACGCCGATGGCCTTACGGAAGGCCTGGGTGAGCGCCTCAGTCTTAGACATCTCGAGGGAGAAGATTTCACTGGCTGCGATCATGGCGAAGGGGGTTTCGAGGCCGAGGGACTTGGCCATGCCCATGGCGATGGCGGTCTTGCCGGTGCCGGGCTGGCCGGCTAGTAGAACCGCACGGCCGGCAATCTTTCCATCTTTAATCATGCGTAGGATGACGCCGGCGGCCTTGCGCGCGGCGGTCTGACCAACCATGCCCTCGGAGACGGCGCGCGGCTCGAGGGAGGAGTCGAGGCCGAGACCGCGAATGTGGGAGTGCGCGCCCACTCTTTCGATACGGGTAAGGTCGCGGCTCTCGGAGAGTTTGAGCTCCGCCATGGTAGCGGCGGTGGAGAAGGAGGGAGGAGAATAAGGGGTTAATTAGGGTTTTGAGGGTTTGCGAGAGTAAGGTTGTGATACTGATACGTTGGTTTTGAGGTTGGTGACCATATAACGTTGAAAAAAACTAAAACCCTTTTTTAGTGCTGAGTTTTTTATCAGTTGCGCGGAGTCTATTCATTGTAGCCATTTTTGGAATATTTTTAAGCTTTATAAAATTTAAAAGTTAGTCAAATTTCAATAAAAAAAAAAAGTGTCGACTCAGTTCTTAATTATCAACCATATATTTACAAAAATTATGCGAATACTATCTTTGATTGGTTAATAATGTAAAATTTTATATTTAAAGTTTGGCTTAAACCCTCCCGTGGTTCTAATATTTGTGTGAAAATCTCAGTTCGATTCTTAAGTTCTGAACTGTCTCAATTGGATCATATTTTTTGTAAAAATGCACACATTTTACCCCAACCGTTAACTGTTACCAGACGACGTTAACTGTAGCTGAGTTGTAATTTATGTTTTTACCACGTGGTATTGTGCACTAAAATTGAATGTCTTTGGTGTTTTATCCACGTGGACAACCAAGCCCTAAGATTTAAGGGCATCCCCTCTCATCCAAACCTAATTTTCGTGTTAGGCAAGAAGAGGTATTTCTTTCGTCTTGGGGAAGAAGAGTTGTCGCCAAGCAATGTGGTCTTGAGGTGCTGGTAAGGATATGTCTCGTTCATCAACCTCTTGTAAATGTTTGGGTTCTGCCATGCAACACAATAGTGAGAGTGTGAGGAGGTTGAGTGCAAAACCAACATGCTTCTGCGGTCAGAATGTAGTGTTTAGTATTGCCAGAACCCCTAAAACCAAGGGGAAAAAATTCTGGGGTTGCCCTAACTTCAAGGTGAGTTTTTCATAACCATGAATCTTTGTCTATTTATTTGGGTTTTCATGAAGGACTTTGTGTTCTTGTTGAATAGGGTGGGAGTAACGAATTGGTTGGCTGCAACTTCTTTGAGTAGTGCATTGAAGAAGGAAATCAAGGAATGGTAGAAGAAAGGAGTGGTACTATACGAAGTGAAGAAGTGGGTGTGATGAGCATGGAACACAGTGTGCTGCAGATGGAAGAAAGTTATAGCGAAAAGATGAGAATGGCTGTTTTAGAGAAAACCTTACTTAAGTTGGAAAAGTGGTTCAAATTCTTAGTGGGGATCTTGTTTGTGATCTTTCTTTTGAATGTAATTTTATTGGCAATGTTGCTGAAAGTTGGTTGAAACTTGTATTAGCAATGTTTGGATTTCAGTAATGAAACTTGGTTGTTCATCATAGTAATGTTTTGATTTCAGTAATGTAATTTTAATGTGCCTTTTATTTATGAAGGTTGTTCATTACAGTGATGTTGTGTCTGATTTAATTTATGTTAATTATATTGGTAGTTAAGTGGAAAACAAACATAAAAAATGAATGACCAATAAAGATCACGATTGATAAGGAAATTGGGCAATAATGATATCCAAAACACATCAACATTCATATCCAAAATGATATCCAATATACATCAACATTGATATCCAAGACTGTCATGAATATTACATCATAACAAAGTGGGTTCAAATGATTACATCCAAAATGATAAAGCAGCAGATGATTGCATCATAGTACATCAAATGATTACATCCAAAATGATAGACTACAAAATATAATTAAGTTCAGCAGCAGCAGATCATTCATTACAATTCATCACATGATTCATCACAGTGGGTTCTGATTGTTGAGGAACTATGTCAGTACCAAGCATAGTGGGTTCTGGTTGTTGAGGAGGACGTTCAGTACTAAGCAGAGTGGATTGTGTTTGTTGAGGACCACCTTCAGTACCAAGCACAGTGGATCCTTGAGTTATTGGAACATCTGTTGGTGGAGCTTGGGTGACTTGTGTTTGTTCAGCAGGAGATTGGGCAGTAGGTCTTTGTGGACAACCTTTTTGTTGTGTCCAAGTTCTTTGCAGATGGCACATCTTTTTCTTTGCCCACCCTTTCTTAATTCACTGTCATTCTTCTTCAACTCCCACTCCTTCAGTCTTCGTTTCTTCTTGGGCCTTCCTGGCATTGTCTTCTTCTTTGGTGGTAATATATCTGAATAGGGTGTAACCTCCCAGATATGTTGACCATTGATGGGGTTAATTATGACGTTGTAAGTCTCTTCATAGGTGGACTTCCTAAACCAGTGGGCAATGTAATCTTCTAAATTGATGTTCAGAAATTTTATTGCAGTTGTGGCATGCGTACAAGGAATGCCAGTAATTGCCCATTTTCTACATGTGTAGTCCATGGTGTTCAAATAATTTTTCTCTTGACCACCTATATTTAACACAGAATTTAGAACACATTTAGGTGGATCAAGATAAATGCCTAAAATGAATGGAAACAGACTTAAGATGAACAGAGTTTATAAAACTTACCTTGGTTACCAATATCTACTTAATCATGACTCCTTCTGAAATTTGTTCCAAACCTTAGGGTAGACTGAAGCTTGATATGATGTCATCTTTGTCCTGTTGGCAGCCCATATCTTCATAATGTAAACCCTAATGTCTTCTAACATGCTAATAATAGGCTTAGACCTACTATCAACTAGCACACTATTGAAGGCTTCACACATGTTGTTCACAAGAGTGTCACATTGTGATCTAGAGGTGAATCTAGATCTAGACCAAAAACCTGGCATAACTAAATATAACTTGTGAAGTATTTAAATATGAAATATGAGTATATGAAATAAAAATAAGAACTGAGATACATACCTAGGTGGAATGACAATCAAGTATTTAGAAGTGTCTACATTTATGGCTTTAATATTCCTCATTTCAGCTTCCCATTGTTGTGGATGAGTGGCTATTGCTGCCCTCCACATGAGACGTTTAAGGTTTTTTCCAGGAAATGTTTTTCTGAAATTTGAATAAACATGCCTAACATAAAATCTTTGTTCTACCCCAGGGTAGAAGATCTTGAAAAGCTGCCAAAAGACCCTGACATGTTCAACATATTGAGTTACATATACAATATATTGTGTAATGAAGATATTGTATATGTAGAAGAAATTGATCATTGACTGACCTTTTGTTGGTTTGAAATATATGTGATTCCTGCACAGACATCTTTCCCACCAAGGTCCTCAATTAGAAGCTCCAAGAACTAAGCCCAGGTCTCTTTGTTTTCTACCTCAACAACAGCATATGCTATGGGCAACATTTGCTCGTTTCCATCTCTTCCCACTGCTGTTAGTAACTCCCTTTCATACTTGCCTTTCAAAAAGCATTCATCCAACCCAATAATAGGTCTACAACAAACAAAGCTATCCTTGCATTCCTTCAAGTATGCATAAAATCTTTGGAATATGAGCTCACCATTAATGTTATCAACTTTAATTTGAATTGTTGTACCTGGATTTGTTTTCAAGAGCTCATGACCATAATCATAAAGTCTTCTAAATTGTTCATCGAATGATCCTTCAACATTATCTTTTGTCATGGCTCTTGCCCTAAAAGCCATATTTCTTGATATTCCTACATTCCATTTCCTAGTGACTTTCTCCCTAATGTCCATGACCTTCATAGTAGGGTTCTCTCTGACAGTTTTCTCCATCCTTTGACTCAACCACTTTGAAGTCATCAACTTTACATTGAAATCTCTACTATAACTGTGAGCATCATACACTTTTTTTAGTTGTCATGCATTGACATCACTCCTAAAGGAATAATAGGCATACCATTTACATTTTCTTTTTCCACCCAGCACTTGACAGAAATCCTTTTCTTGTCATTCTTAATAAATTTTAGGTTTCTCCCATTACTTAGTGCATAAGTCCTAATGGCATCTGTGAATTCCTTTTTCTCAACGAAATAGGTTCCTACCTCTCATTTATAAGCCTCCAAACTTTTAGGCATACTAAAAGTGGGAAACCTTATCTTATTGGACCCATCATCGTCCTCACTTCTCATTGTTTGTTGATCGAGAAGACTCAAGTAGTGGATTGAAATGTTCTTCTCTAACATTTCCTTTAGAAGTCCCAATGTCACACTGGACGCTGACATCAATTAGACTTTCTTCACTGACATCAACTTCTTCATCATGTACATCTTCCTCCTCACTCTCTACCTCATGTACATCGTCACCCTCACTGTCCTCTACATCATCATCCTTTCCTAAATCCTCTACCTCAAAATCATCTACCTCATGTACCTCAGGTTCCTCTACATGATGGACCTCACCATCCTCAACCTCATGGACCTCACCATCCTCAACCTGATGGACCTCAGCATCTACACCATCACCCTCTTAGGACCTTGTTGGGCATCACCCTCACCCTCACTACGCACCTCAGTATCCTTATCACCCTCTTCGGCATCACCATTACCCTCAACTATTTTTGTATGAAGCTCAGTATGCACATCAACATCCTCATCACCCCGACCCTCCAACATTTTTGTTTCAAGTTCAGTATGCACCTCAGGATCCTCATCACCCTCATGGGTATCACCCTCACCCTCCACTCGTGTTGCAACATCACCTTCATCATCAACATGACCACCAACCCAATCAATCATTTCTATTATTTCTGGTTCCACCATATAATGAACCACATACAGACAGACTTCGTCATTTAACCTAGCAATGTTCAACATATGCATGACACCCTTATCATCAGTTAATAACTCTTTGATGTCCTAAACTGATGATACTAATTTTTTGATGTCTATATGACCTAATTTTTTGACTGACCTCCTAAACTGTACCATAATTCTTTGATGTCCATATGACCTAATTTTTTGACTGAGGCTACTATGCCAAAATAGCTCAGCAAGTCTGCATCACAAGACCATTTTGCTCTCTCCATCAAATTTTAACTCGTCATTATCATCATTCACAAAATGTCCACTATGGTGGACAACAATTTTAATTCATTCCTCATCCATATCAACAACTTCCTTTTATAACCTGTACATTATGGGGGAGAAAAATATTATTTCTATTTCAGTGCTACCACTAAGGGAACACTTACACCGACACTCACTCACTAAATAAACACTCACACCGACACAGACAGGGGACATGGAACAAACTTACAACACCATTAACCTAACACTCACCGACAGGGGACCACTACAACTCATAAACAATTCAACAAAGCATATTCGGGACCACAAAGTCTAAAGTCCAATGTAACAATTCAACATGCAAAATGGGACCAAAAATCATTATCAATACTTACACACCAAAACAAAAACCCAAATATCGAACACACACATGTTCGTAAAAGGAAAAAGACATTTATATGTTCCAACAATGAAAACGACATACCTTACCTCTGTTCGAGTCAACAATCGCCTGGATTCTCTTCATCTTGTCCAACAATGAAATGGGTGATCGTCTTCCACTTCGTCTCGCAACGAGTTTAAGAAATCCCCAATTCAAATTTGAAATCCCTAATTTTGATCTCATTTATCCCAATTCCAATTACAAATGTCACATCACCACTACTTCTTTTAATGAAAACAGTCCACATAAAAAAAAAAACACACATCACCACATTTTCTCTGCAACATGTGGACTTAATTTAACGTCGTCTGGTAGCACTTAACGGTTGGGGTAAAATGTGTGCATTTTTACAAAAATGATGACCCAATTGAGACAATTCAAAACTTAAGGACTGAGATTTTCACACAAATATTAGAATCAAGAGAGAGTTTAAGCTTAAAGTTTTAAACCGTTAAATTTACTTGGAAGGAAAATACACAACTCACGTTGATGGAACTAATTTTTTTTTTTTTCATTTTAAATCGAATAACTTTGTCCCATTCTAATAAAAGGAAGAATTACCCCATTTTGTATAATAATATATTAATGTTATACTAGCATTATATTATTCAATGTATAGGGTAGGGTTTTATATATATATATATATATATTTTGTGGGTGATTAAACTTAAGGTTAAATCATTTTGTCCTCTTTTCTTTTGTTAAAAAAAATTTTAATTCGTTCTCTTTATTTTTATTTGTTTTAATTTAATTTTATACTGAAAATTAATAAAAGATATCAGTTGGTGCTTTTTTAAAATATTTTTTAATTTTTATTTTTTATAAAAATAAAAATTTGTAATATTTTATCACATAGCATTGGTATTGTGATGTGATAGTGATATCATGTATCATGTATCATGTATCATTATCCTATCAAATGATATTACTTTAGTTTTAATTTAGTTTTTTATTTTTATTTTATCTCGATTTAATCTTATTTTTTTTAAAAAAAATGAAATCATTTCATTCTATTCTAAATTGAAATAAAATTTAATTTTTGTATATGGATATTTTTGGGTCTTATTAGGCCTTGATGGTATAATGGCCCAACCTCGAAGACCTAGGGGAATAAAGAGACTAGAAACTCAAAGTCACAAGAAATGAGAAGCTTGGGTTTCACATTATTGGAAAGTGTAAGAGGTGTTGGAAAGATAATCATTAGATATGAAGAGATTTAACTATATCTTTTAGACATTGTTTTTTAATCGTTTAACGCAACTTGACTTTTAACAATAAACTTGCTCGTTTGACAGTTTTTTTTTATCATCAAAATTTTATATTTTCATATTCATTTTGTTAGAGAGTGATATTGGGTTGAGTGAAACCATTGTAAATATTTTACTGTGTAAGGTGAATCTTGTGAGCGTTATTAAATTTCCTGCATGAGATCATTTGAGTGTTTGTGAGTTCTTGATCTTAGGGGAAGATTTTGGAAAGGTTAAACTTATTGTGACTTGGAAAGGTTTATTGGTATGATTGTAAAGAAAACTCATAAATCTAGAGGGGATAAACTCGTGAATCTGGGAAAGAAAAACTCTGTGTAACTTAAAGAGGTTGATACTTATTAGGCTTAATACCTCAAATGGTCCTCTGTTTTGTCAACTAATCTTATTTTGGTTCTCAAGTTTGCAACAGTCTCAATTTAGTCACAATTTTTGAAAATATGCACACATTATATCCTATCCGTTAAGTGGTAGCAGACGGCGTTAATATTAGCTGAGTTGTAATTATTTTTATTATTATAATTAAATTTAAAGTGTGACGTGTTTCCATCTTAATTCCACCTTAGATGTGTGAGAAACATCTGAAACCAGATCTTCTCCTCCCTCTCTTTGCATCCTCCTCCCCTGTCGCTACTTTACCGGCACCACCACTAACAACCACGATCGTCCAACAAAAGACTAAATATTCAACACTTCACAGAGTCAGAATCATTAGGCGGGCATTAGAGTTTGTATAATTTCTTTAATGGAAGACTGACGCGCACATTAACCACACCACTCGATTTTTGCCCTTATTTCTTAGGGGATCCGAGGGACAGTGTCAGAATGTCAATGCCACTGCTTGCACCTGCTTTGTTGTCTCCAATTTCTCTGTTAATTTTACTTTTTGAATTCACGAGTTGAGAAGTTTTAGAAAAGCAAGAAAATTCTTTTAATTTTCGTATGTTTGCCTTTGTTTTCTGCCTAATGTTGGGGAAATTAGAGTTTTACCTCGGACCCAGATAAGAAGAGAGGTTGGGTCTTGTGGATTTTCCAATTACCGCAATAATATAGCTTTCGAATTGTTTGGGCGTGGAAGGGAAATTGATGATTTTTAATGTAGAAAGGAGGGTCTCTGTCAGCAATATCAGGGGTTGGAATTGAAACGGTTTTTGATTTTAACCCTACAAAGAGCCTTCCTTTGCGGTTTTTCTTTTTGAGAAGGCTCTTTGTGGTTGTTGCTTCTGAGGAAGAAAATGATGCGGTTATGGATTTCTTATCTGCAATTGCTGGAGCTGTTTGTCAGTTCCTTGGTTCATTTGTTTTATGGGTTTTACATATTTAGCACCGCTGTTGCTGGGGACCTGTCACAGGCTCTCAATGAATATTTTCGCAAGCCTAACGTCGAGGATGTTGAGAAGAGCCACCATGCCTCAACTCCGTGGAACCTATCCACATTAGCCATTGGACATTCTTCCATTTTCCCCAATTTCATTGTTAGGGATTTCAAATTGAAGTTCGCGTCAACAATAGCCTGGATTGTCTTCGTGTTCTCCAACAATGAATCGCTTCTTCTCGCAACGAGTTTAAGAAATCTCCAAGTTCAATTTGAAATCCCTAACTCCCAATTTCAGATGTATGATCTGATTTATTTCTAAATCCTAATTTCTGATGCCACATCACCACTACTTCTTTTAATGAAAAGAGTCCATGTAAAAAAAAAAATTACATCACCACATTCTCACTACAACATGTGGACTTCACTTAACGCCGTCTGCTAGCATTTAACGGATGAGATACAATGTGTTCATATTTTCAAAATTTGTGACTAAATTGAGACTGTTGCAAAATAGAGGACCAAAATGCGATTAGTTGACAAATTAGAGGACCAATTGAGGTATTAAGCCTACTTATTACTAGTAAAAGGTGTTGATTGGTTAATTTCATAACCAGATGCTTTAAAAGACTAGATGTTGCCTCAAGTGAAACTGTACAAATTCTTGTGTGCATTATTATCTTCCTCAATTTCATTTTAATTGTATTTGTTACAATATGTATGCACAAAAATATTTTCAAATGTCTACATGCTTTTATTGTGTAAAGTGAATCTTGTGAGCGTTATTAAATTTCCTGCCTGAGAGATCATTTGTAAATCTTTTACCGTGTAAAGTGAATCTTGTGAGCGTTATTAAATTTTTTGCCTGAGAGATCATTTGATTGTTTGTGAGTTCTTGATCTTAGGGGAAGATTTTGGAAAGGTTAAACTTATTGTAACTTGGAGAGGTTTATTCGTATGATCATAAAGAAGATAAACTCGTGAACCTAAAGGGGATAAACTCGTGAATCTGGGAAAGAAAAACTCAGTGTAAGGTAAAGAGGTTGATACTTATTACTAGTAAAAGGTGTTGATTAGTTAATTTCTTAAATAGATGCTTTAAAAGATTAGATTTAGCCTCAAGTGAAACTGTACAAATTCTTGTGTGCATTATTATCTTCCTCACTTTTGATTTTAATTGTATTTGTTACAATATGTATGCATAAAAATATTTTTAAATGTTTACATGTTTTTTTCACCACCTACCTCTAGCGTGTGTTCACTTGTGTTGATTACACTGTTTACTGTCATTGGCGAGCGATGATTTTCAATTTTTACGTGTTCACGTGAAATGCGCAGATGGAATTGAAGCGAAACGCGAAAATTGTCTATTGTTCACTCACCCGTAGTTGTGAAGAGATTTGAAGGGTTGAATTACACTTTCTAAAAAATGCCCCTGACCTGAAAATAACTCCCAGTTGTACTTAAAATATGGGTCCCGTTATTTTGAAACCCCTTTTCTAACCCATATTTGACACCACCAGTTGTCAGCTTCCCATTGGCCCAATTTTTTTTTAATTCATAAAATCTGGCTGCGAAAATGAAGAGGGTTTGAAATATCTTTCGTTCCAATTATATCCTTGCTCGTTTTTCATTATGTTCTCTCTGTCACATTTTGTTCTCCCCTACGTTTTCCTTATCCCCTCTGTGTTTTAGTTTTTGTTCTCTGTCCTCGCAGTTTGTTCTCGTTGTCCTTGTTCGAAATGGGAAGTTCCGGACAGCAGCTTCGTTGGAGCAAGGTAAATGAGTTCTTCTACCATTTTGTTGTTGGTTTGGGTATTGGGTTTTTCGTTTCGTGTCACTTTTCGTTGATGTTGTCGTTTGGGTATTGGGTTTCTTGTCGGTTCTTCGACCCCTTTTGGTTTTTTGGTTATTTCCTTTGGTGTTTACATTTGTGCTGTTTTTGTTGTGCAGTTTACCGTTCGTCATTCTTTTTCAACAATGTATGTTTGGACAGTTGGCGGAAGAGAAGGCCAAAAAAGCAACTAAAAGGACAACTAAATATGTTGGTGAACAAAGTGTTGCACGTCCACAACCATTTAGTAACAGTAACAGTGTCTTTGTTTCCCCTAGTGGAATGTCGAACAACGAAACGGGTGAAATGTCCAACACCGAACAAGGTGGAATGTCGAAGCACTTAGGACACCATACACCGGAAATGCAGGACCTAGAAAGAAAAATGAGTGATTATTGTATGGGATTTTGAATAGGACAAGAACTTGATATTGTAATTAAACCTATTTCGTTCAATATATAGAAGATGCATGTTTGGTTCCATCTATTTATGTAATTGATAATTGCAATTTCATTGCCTATGTTATTGAAGTGCTTTATATTTTGATTTGCAACCGATAATGTTTGTGAGACAAGAATGAAGTAATGTTTGTGATTTGATGAGTTTAGCTAAATTGGTGAAGATGATGCTGCTAAATTGTGCATTATAATCGTTTACGATGGGGCCGTAAATGACTACACGAGTCTAACTTAGATTATGGATAACCTGTTGAACTGAAGGAGCCACCAGTGAAAACATAGGGGACCACAGTTGTAGTCCTGCTATCTTTTATGTAAAAGTGTGCCTTGTAATCGTTTACGAGGAGGCTGTAAACGACTACGCGAGTCTAAACTAGATTTTGGACAACCTGTTGAACTGAAGGAGCCACCAGTGATAACGTAGGGGACCACAACTGAATAACAATGTGTTTTGACCCAAGTGCAGTCCTTTTAATTGTAATTTGATGTTCTTGAGTGAGGAGTGACTTGAACTTAATGTTTTGGGTCCCCCATGATGGAGGGGGCACCACCCATGTTGAGATTATTGAGTCAAGTGAAGTTTTGCTATCTCTGCTGTAAAATTGTGCCTTGTAATCGTTTACAAGTGGGCTGTAAACAATTACGCGAGTCTGAACTAGATTTTGGACAACCTGTTCAACTAAAGGAGCCATTAATGATAACACAAAGGACCACAGCTGAATAGTAGTGTGTTTTGGCCCAAGTCCAGTCCTTTTAATTATAATTTGATGTTCTTGAGTGAGGAGTGGCTTGAACTTAATGTTTTGGGTCCCCCATGAACTTTTAACATTACAAGAAACAAACCTTGACATCAATCATCAATCAACAATCATTTGTATATTGCACATAAATAAGCTTGAAATCAATCATCTTATTCCGATAATCATTTGTACAATCTCTTCATATATATAAAAAATACAGTGTCTTCATATACATTAATGTATCTTACAATGTGTGCATAAAGCAATTGGAAGAAATCCATATTCCTATCAAAACAAACTACACTACATTTCTACACAGGAGAACTATCCTACAACAATCCATACACCGCTAGCGCATCAAGTATTCTTATGTTCTCGTCGTCCAGGATCCAATCACATACATATTGCTTTCTAATTGCAAGCAATTCCTCCTGAAATGAAAAAGGCTTACGTAGCTCCAAACACCAACGAAATGGTGTCATCCCAATTCGATCTACATGGACATCTTCAGCAAGCCGTTCATTTGAACAATGGTTGATGAATGCAGAGAGATTTGAACCTGCCACTACAAAACATTACAAAAACATTGTTATCACTTAACAAAAAAATGCAACTATGTAAAATACCAAAACTTTAACTTACCTTTAGGTTTTGGGACGCCATTGCAGCTGCAGTTATTTCATACAAAAAAATCAATGGTGGAGAATACGGTTAGGGTTAGGGTTCACAAAACATAAAAAACAAAATGTACTCCAAAAATAGAGTAGGGTTTGACATTTTTTTTACTTACCAAGACAAGCGAGAGAGCGACAAATGCCAAAATGTGAAAGAGAGCTTCCCAATACAGATTGAATGCGACATAAAACGCGAACTAAACGAAGGATGAGATGAGGCGTTTGGGAGCAATAGAGACCTTTCGGACAGATGACGCCATTGGAGACTTTGGGAGAGACGAGGAGATTCGAGACTTTGACACACATTTGACATTGACAAGTGTCAAGGTCTAATTGGCTTGCTTTTTTTTGTGTTTTTTTTTAAATTTTGGTCTGCAAAATGAAAAGGGTTTCAAACAATTTTGGTTCCAATTCTACCCTTGGCCAGTTTCATTAGTTTTCTATGACAGATTTCGTTCTCTCTCACATTTCCTCCTCTCCCTTCGTCGTCTCCCTTACGGTTTGCGGTTCTACCGACATTTTCGTGCTCTCTAGTGCCTTCTTCTTGCATCTCCTGTTGTCTTAGTTTTGCTGAAATGGGAAGTTCTGGAATGGACCTTCGTTGGACCAAGGTAAATGCTTTCTCCCGTTGTAGGTTTGGGTATTGGGTTTTAGGTTTGGGTATTGGGGTTCTTGTCGTTTCTTCCACACGTTATGGGTTTTTGTTATTTGTTTTGGTGTTTTCATTTGAGTTATTTTCTTTGGGCAGTTGACCGTTCGTCATTCATTTTCAACTATGTATGTTTGCACTCTCAACAAACGGTTGACAGAGGAGCAACGAGAACTCGTTTCAAAGACTCCATTTCCTTGGATTTTAGAGTTGAGAGGTAAAGTCATATTCGATACTAAAATTTTGCGTGAGTTAACCAAGACATGGGTGGATTCGAGCAATTCTTTTATTATTGCAGACAAAGTTTTCAATATCAATTAAAAGGATTTTTGTTCAGCAATAGGGTTGAGTTTAGATGGTAAAAGTATAAACTTGTAGGATTCTACAGTGGGTAGTAGTAAATGTGTGAGATACTTAGGTAAGGAAATTAAGGATTTGAATTTCATTTTCAAATTCTTGTTGAAAAAACATAAAAAAACCATACCTTGTGAGCATTTATGTAGCTTGTACATCATGGTGGGGATATGTGAGATTTTATTTCCAAATCGTAGTGGACGAGTTCTTCCTGTACTGTTTGAAATTGTTGATGACTTAAGTGGTCTAAGTAAGTATTGTTGGGGTAGTTTAGTGTATCGTTATTTGTTAGAAAATTTGAGTAAAGCTTTAGATTCTGTGAAGAAAGGCAAAGCTAGAAACAATGTTTATGTTGATGGCTGTGTGTACATGTTGCAGGTAGTTCTTGTTTACTCATTTCACAACTAAAGTTTGAAATATTTGTTATTTGATTATGAGTGATTTTTAACAATGACATGTTTTATAGGTTTGGTTTTGTGAGCATTTCATGGCTCCTGAAGGTGCAATAGAGAAATTTCCAAGGATCTTGCACTGGATGAATACAAATGTTGGAGACAACATCGTCAAACGTGTTTTCGAGATGGGTGTGGTATGTGTTTGATTTTTTGTAGTTTTGAATGTTATTTTATATTCACAGTAGTTATATAACATATTATATGTTGTTAAATTTCAGGTTCATGTTGTAGATGATATTGATGCTGTAATGAAGGATGAAAATGATGTGAAAGAAAAACAACCACCACCAAAAAGCTATGATGAGCAACAATCAACAAAGAAATTACTTAAAAAAAACGTAGAGAGAGATTGATGCGTACTGTAGAGGATCAGTAATCTTTAATTGAAGAGCTTAAAAGGAAGGTGAATGTCATAGAGACAGAGTTGGAGGAAGAGAAGGCCAGAAGAACACTTAAAAGGTCAACTACAGATGATGGTGTACAAAGTGTTGCACGTCCACAAGCATTCAGTAACAGTAACAATGCATTTGTTTCACCTGGTGGAATGTCGAACGAGGAAGCAGGTGGAATGTGCAACAATGAAGAAGGTGCAATGTCGCCAAATGCACCGGGTGGAATGTCCAACAACCAATCACAGTTGAAGATGTATGTTAGGATTGGTTCAAGAAGGCATTTTAAGAGCCAAGCACTTAGGACACCATACACCGCAAATATAGTAGTTAGAAAGAAAAATGAGTAATTATTGTATTAGACTTGAGTCTTAGGACAAGAAAAAAATGTTGTAATTAAACCTATTTGGTTCAATATATAGAACATCCATGTTTGGTTCAATACATTTATGTAATTCATAATTGCAAATTTAATGTGTCTTTTATTGAAGAGCTTTATAATTTGATTTCCAAGTGATAATGTTTATGGAAAAAAATGAATTAATGGTTTTGATTTGATGAATATAGCTGAACTGGTGAAGATAATGGTGGTAAAGTGTGCAATGTAATCGTTTACAATGGCCCTGTAAACGATTACGCAAGTCTTACTTAGGTTATGGACAACCTGTTTAACAGAAGGAGCCACCTGTTAAAACATAGGGGACCCCAACTTCAGTTCTGGTACCTCTGTTGTCAAATTGTGCTTTGTAATCGTTTATAAGCATCTCGTAATCGTTTACGCGAGTCTGAACACGAATTTGGACCTTCTGTTGAACTGAAGGAGCCACCAGTGATAACATGGGGGACCACATTGTGTTTTTAACCAAATTCAATGGTTTAAATTGTGTTTTTTTTGTTCTGGAGTGAGGAGAGGCTTGAACCTAATGTTTTTGGTCCCCCATGATGTAGGGGGACCACTCATGTTGAGAACCTTGAGTCAAGTGAATTTCTTCTATGTATGTTGTCAATTTGTTCTTTGTAATCATTTACAAGCATCTTGTAATCGTTTACGCGAGTCTGAATACGAATTTGGACATCCTGTTGAACTGAAGGAGCCACCAGTGATATATAACATGGGGGACCACAGTGTGTTTTTAACCAAATCCAATGGTTTAAATTGTTTTTTTGGTTCTGGAGTGAGGAGAGGCTTGAATATAATGTTTTGGATCCCCCATGATGTAGGGGGGACCACCCATGTTGAGAACCTTGAGTCAAGTGAAGTTCTTCTATGTATGTTGTCAAAATCACCTGTGGTCCCCCACATTACCACAGGTGGTTCCTTCAGTGCAACAGGATGTCCAAAACAGAAAAAAAGGCTCGTGTAAACGATTACCAACCTCTTGTAAACGATTACAAGGGTCTTTTTTGCTGCACAAATTGCAGTACTTGGCCTTAATTGCTATGAAACTTTCATACATTGCACATAACAAAAACTTGGACATCAATCATCAATCAACAATCATTTCCACATTGCACATAAGCAATCTTGAACTCAATCATCTTATTGCAATAACAATTTGTACAATGTCTTCAAATATATAAAACAATCTTATTCTAATAAGAAGTTGTACAATGTCTTCATATATATAAAACGAAAAGTACACTGACTTCATATAAAAAGTACATTGTCATGACAACTATCCTATCAAAATAAACTAAACTACACTACATTTTTACACTGGACAACTATCCTACAACAATCAATAGACCTCTAGTGCATCCAGTAGTTTTGTGTTCTTGTCGTCCAGGATCCATTCACGTACATATCGCTTTATGATTGCAAGCAATTCCTCCTGAAATGAAAATATTCTACTTGTCATATCAACCAAATCATAAAAAAATTATGAAAATCATATTTTTCCTTACATTCGAATATTGTGGCATGCTTTTGCCATTGAATTTATCTTGTCTATCCGAAATTTCCATAGCTTGTAACATTATAACTCCATAGTCATGTCTAAAACAATAAAAAAAAACATGAACCACTTATGACAAACTACATTAAACAAAATTATCATTACTTACCTCTGCTGTCTATCCCTTACGATGACGGTGATGTAGAGTTGGTCAGCATTCACGTTAGGCCTTGGATCACCAGCAAATGCACGCAGAGGTACGATTGCCAATGGTTGCGGTGCCTCCTGTTCTTCATCGTCAAAGATTTCAACAACGTTTTCAACTTGTTGTTCACCTTCAGCCACACCTTCTTCATTGAAGGCTTCTTTATTGAAGGATTCTTCATTGAAGGCTTCTTCATTGAAGGCTTCTTCATTACCTCCACCTAAAGGTTCTTCATCACCTCCTCCAACACCTTCTTCATTCAAAATTGGAATTTGACGAATTTGAAATAGCTCATTCGTCAAAAAAGCTAGCCTTGAATTCAAGGTCATCATTTCTTCATTATTTTTCTTCAATATCTCGTCAAGGTTTGCTTCAAAGGTGCCATCATCAGAGCTATCATCATCAGCTTCCTAAACTCTACATCGTTTTGGCAATTACGCTAGACCTATCCCTCCATCAAACAGGTCAAAAGCAGCTTTGATTTTGGGCATGTCACAGACACGCTCGCCAACATACCACTCCAACTTAAACTACAACCACAAGCAAACAAATTTAACAGTAGATTCAAATCATCAATAATTATACAAAACTTACATCAAATACTTACATCTTCAGTCCGAAAAATATAATCAATATTTTCATATGACCGTGACTTATAGTGGAACCAACGCACTATGCGAGGGAAATCCCTATGAATTGGATTACCATCCAAGGAAATTCTCTCTACCGCCCAAGCCTACAATATAAAAAAAAATTTCAGTCACACATATTTCAAAATGTAAAAAATTCTATTTATTCACTTAAAGAACTACAAAGAATTTTACCTACAATACGACGACATTGCCACTTAGACTCAGTGAGCTAGTGATACCTCCAACCATTATTTTTTTCATACCTTTATTCAAACTATCAACAAGGTGTTTATGTACACCGCTAGCCCAATCATATAAACAAAGACTATCTAGGTCATCTAAGACTTTTGATGGCATGTTAGCAACTATCTTAGACTTCCTAGGAAAGAAAAAGACAACCAAACACACAAATATATACAACCTTCAAACAACATCAACGTCTATGTTTTCGTCTAACACAATCACATTAAACATGTCAACCAAGTGTTTCAAAGTTGTGCTTTTTTTATTAAACATTTCTCTAACCAAACCTTCTATACATTCATCAAACGGGATTTCTAAACCCCCTATACCTAAACCAGTGGTCATGAAAACATCTAAAATTGTAAATGGAACCAATTGATGACTCAACCTAAAGCTAACATCATGGTCGACCCACCTACATACCATAACCTTCAATAACTCACAGTTAACGTCCAAAGCCTCACGTAGGTCCAAACACCACCAAAATGGTGTCATCGCAATTCGTTGTACATGGACTTTTCTCAGCACACGATTCATTTCAACAACATTTGATGAATCATAGACATTCAGACCCCTCACTAAAAAAGATTACGAAAAGATTGTTATTACTAACAAAAAAAAATGCAATTAAATAAAAGACCAAAACTTTAACTTACCTTTAGGATTCCGGAAGCCATTGCAACTGCACAAAAAATGAAAAGATGAAAGAGACCAAAAAATCAATGGTGGCTTAGGGTTCACAAAACACAAAATGAATAAATAACGCCAAAGAGAACAATGCGAGAAGGGGACGAAATGATACAGAAAGAGAACCCACACAATGCAAGAAGGGGACGAAATGGTGAAAAACACAGACAACGCTAAAGCCACCTAAAAAGGGGATACGCGAAATAGAGTTTACCTTGCGAAAGATAGCTTTTTATGGGTTGAGATGAGACGAACGATGCAATGGAGAAAGCAAAGGATTGAAGAGATGAAGCAACCGACAATGGAAAGAGTGATGAGAGACAAGAAGCTTCAGAAACAAAGTGAAAGAGAAGAAAACGAAAGCGTCAAATGAAATTTCATATCCTTAGAATTCTTATTCTACATTCGTCAGTTTTTAAAAAAGCCATTTCCATTTAAAAGAAAAAAGCCAATAGAAATTTGACACCTGGCTGGTGTCAAATTTGTGTCAAATAAGGATGTTAAAGAAACATTTTCGTTTTTTAAAAGGGTTTTTTCTTTAAGTCAAAACATCCAATAGAAACATGCCACATGGGTCGGTGTCAAATTTGTGTCAAAGAAACATTTTCGTTAAAATATTTGTGGTTTATTTTTGCTGGGTTAGTTGTAGATGAGGAAGATAAAGTTCCTGAAAGATGAAGAAGGAAGTCATTGATGAAGAGAATGAGTATTCTAAGCTGAAGGAGATGAAGAGCAGACAAGCATATTCGGTTCCAACAGTAACTTTATTTGATTCCAGCACCATGAAAAGAACAACTTGGAGTTGTATTCGGTTCCATTAAACTTTTAAGAACACTCGTGGCTTTTGTTGCCGGATCCAATTGTGTCGCACTTTGAACTGCCAACTTCGCCGCCTCTAGTAACTGGAAAGTTTGTCAGATTCGACAATGGTCTCTGGTTCTCACGAATCACCGTTCCTTTTCCAGTCTTCGTCACCAATCGAATGCTCCGTTTGGATTCTTTGGTATTGATTTGTTTTTTCTTTGCATTTTGTTTTTCAATCTTTCCTATGTCCGCGTGTTCAGTTTTTGTGATTATTTGATACGCGTATGTGCAGGTGTGAGAGCGCAGGTTGCTACTAAGCGGGAATCAGAGCAACTCAGAAAGTGGGAGCGTCTGTTGTAGTGGTGATTGGAGCTTCCAGAGGCATTGTATGATTACTTTTTAAAAATTGATTTTAATTTCCTTGTACAAACTACACAAACACAAAATATAAGCGCTATGACATATGTATTCATACCTTTAAAAAAATTTAAAATAATTCCAATTATTTTAAATTTTATAAAATAAATTTTTAAATATATTTCAAAGTTTCTTTTCTATTGATTGAATATATATATAACATACTAGAAAATAAAATTGAATAAAAATATACTAAAGTTAACAAACATAAACTTAAAATAAAAAAGTTAAATTCAGGAATATTATTTAGGTGATAATTTTGGGGACCGAAAGGACTAACCTCGATGTCGTAGCTTTCCCGCTTTCTGATTGCCTTTCCTGAAGTTAGGCGTCAGTGGTGGAATGTTCCCAATCCTAAGCAGCGTAATGTTTAGTCTAGGAAAGTAAGTAGAAGAATGACAAAGTGATTGTAGCAGAGAGTATGCTAAATGTGCGTACCTTGTTTGGAGTCTTTATCCCTTTATTTATAGGCTTTGGATTGATATAAGATTAATAGAATATAAACAGAATAAAATATAAACAAACTTACTTGACATATCTCTGTTTGGATATGCTTTGATATATCTCTGTTTGGATATATTTGATATGTTTGATATATCTCTGTTTGGATATTATTTGATACGTTTGATATATCTCTGTTTGGATATTATTCACGTTTGTGACGTGATGGGCCTTGAGCCCAATAAGATTTGATCCAGTTTGATAAAGAGCCCAAGCTGTTTGGCGAGTGTGGCCGTTCGGTGTAACCGACCGTCAAAGATATACTACCGTACATCATCTCCCCCAAGTCCAAGTTAAGCGTTAGGCTTTAACCACGATTGACTATAGGACTTAAAAGTTCGAGGGAGGCTTTATTTTCTGATCAGTGATTCGTGCTTCTGATAGTAAGTGAGCATCCGGACTCGGTGGTCTGTGCTTTCTGATTGTAAGTGGGTGTCCGGACTCGGTGGTCCGTGTCTTCTGATAGTAATTGGGCGTCCGGACTCGGTAGTCCGTGTCTTCTGATAGTAATTGGGTGCCCGGACTCGGTGGTCCGTTGGACATGTTAGTCCTTAGCATGTTCGAACTTCGTTGGTCTGGTGAACACGTTGTTCTTCAACGTGTTTGGACTCGTTGATCCATTGGACATGTTAGTCCTTAGCTTGTTTGGACTCGTTGGTCCATTGGTCCTCGACGTGTTTGGACTCGTTGGTCCGTTGGTGTAAACATGTGTACTGCTGCACCTGACATCCCTTCACCCTTGCATCCCTTCACCCTTGCATCCCTTTACCCCATTTCATTTTTATTAAAAAACCTGCACCTTTGCATCTCATTTCATTTTATATTAGTTTAATTTTTTTTTGACATTTTATTTATGAGTTTATAATGTATTATATAATTTAATTAATATAAAATAATTTTATGAATGTATTAAAATAAATAAAACTAATTTTGAATGAAAAAAAAAACTGAAAACGAAAGAATATGAAAATTTGAATTTGTAGAAATAGGATGTGGAGATCCGATGTTTAAGATTTCGGATATGACTATCCGATACATGTTTAATATGATAAAACTTTAATTATATTATAGTTTTAATTATTTTATTCGTTTATAATTATTTTTAAAATTATATATAATTTTTTATATATTTATAAGTAGTAATATAATTTTTAATTGATATAAATTAATTTATATGAATTTATTAAAATTAATAAAAGTAATTTAAATTAAAAAAATTACCGTGACCATCGGATATACATATCCGATATATTTGGGTTCGGGATAATTTATTGTATAATTTTTAATTAATATAAATTTATTTTAATTAATATAAATTTATTTTTACCAATTTATTAAATTAATAAATTTATTTTTGAATTAAAATAAAGGTTTAATTATCTTTTTAGTCTTCAAGTTGAGGATTGAATTTCTGTTTTGTACCTGCTTTTAAAAGTGATGTTATTTGGTTCCCATATTAGGAATTTTGTAAGGATTTGATCCCTTCGGTTAAATAGTTAAAAACCATGTTAATGTCATCGGGAAGCAATTCTTTTTCTCTCTCCTCTGCATTTTCTGAAACAGGACAACTTTTACTCTCTTCACTCTCTTATCTCTTATCTCTTCTCTCATCTCTCTTGGAACAACATAACAGAGCAACGATCCTTTGTATATTATATTCAATATAAAAGAATAATGACACTTTAATACTACAGTTTTTTTCTCACATTTAAATTACAGTAAAATATATCTAAGAGATTGTGTTTTATTAACATTTACGTTCACACAATTTAAATATTAAAATAAATTATAAGCATTTATAAACTTTGATTAATTATATTATTAATATTTCGTAAATATACTTGTGAATTATAATAAAATAATATTAATAAAGAAATAAATTAATTTTAATATTGTTGAGTATACGATTTTTGTACTATAGAAATAAATAATTAAAATAAAATACTAAAAAACAAAAAAAATAAAATAATTAAGTTAGCATTTTAATAATAATTATACTTTGTATTATAGTAAAATAAATAATTAAATAAATTAATTACTATAATATATTTTTATTTTGAAATATAACTTTTTTTATTTATTTCATTTTTNAAGTAATTTCTATTCTAATTTGAAATTTATTTTAATTATAAATTATATTTTTAAATGTTATTATTATTGTATTAAAGTATTTTAGAAATTAATTTTTAAATATACTAATATATAGAGAAAATTATTGGTCAAATCACATTTTAAATATTTATTTATTTATTATGGAGATGTTTTTCTTTTTTTTTGACTCACTGAAAAAAGAGTTTTCCTCTTTACTGAATATTGATCTGTGGAAGTTGCACACAGCAATTACATACATTAACCATTTTCTTGGTAAGGTATTGATAGTAATCAGTTTTGTTTATCTGCCTATTTTCTGAATCTCCTTGCAAACTCCCTTGAAGGATAAGTTTCTGAGGTCCTTTCAACTTCTGTGAATATGCCACTACCACCTGTTTTTGAACCAAAGAAGTGGCCTTTGGTTGTCCATTTCAACTGCTGGCGCTCCAGAAAATGGAAATGGGTTGAATGGGTGATGCCCTTTGAGAGAGGCATGAAGTAGTGTGGAAAAGAGAAGAGAAGAGAGAGAAGAGAGAAAAAGCTCTCCGTTTCATAAAATGCAGAGGAGAGAGAAAAACAATTGCTCCACGTCAGATAAAATTAACGGGTTCCTAGCTATTTAACGGAATAGATCGAATTAAAATTCGTAATATGAGAACCAAATAACATTATTTTTAAAAGTGGGTATAAAACAAAAATTCAACCCTCAACTTAAGAATTAAAAAGGTAATTAAACCTTAAAATAAATTGACTGAATCAGAAATGGAAATCTGAATCTACCAAAATCGAATGTGGATATCCGATTCAAACAAAATCGCATCTCAAAATTAAGTTGAATATATTATATAAAATTTTATTATATTACTTATTTATCTATTTGTTTGTTTAAAATTATTTTTAAAATTATATATGATTTTATATAAAGGGGTTTGCTAACTTGCGTACGCCTGTTTTTCAGTTGGTAAATTTTAGCAATGTGTACCGGGTTTCAGTAGACAAAAATACCTTTATATCATGAATTCTATGTTGTAAGGTTAAGGATATTTTAATAATTTTCATTCTCAAAATTAAATAAATAAAAAAAGAAACCCCGCAAACCCTTACCCACCTCTCTCATTCCTCTCAATCCTTTCTTTTTCATCTCTTTCACTCTAACCTTTTCTTTGTTATCCCTACTCTAGCTCCAATTGAAAAAAATCACAAACATTTGCTTTATTTTAATAATTTTCATTCTCAAAACTAAAAAAAGAAACCTCAAACCCTTACTCATCTCCTTCATTCCTCTCAACCCTTTCTCCTTCATCTCTCTCACCCAAACATTTTCTCTGTCATCTCT
>NC_028360.1:8364720-8401418 GCF_000741045.1 Vigna radiata var. radiata
AAGGTGAATATGTCAATGACTCAACTCTTTACAAAAGAAAATTGTTTAATAATGAGTATTTTTTTAGTTGGGGCTAGTGCAGAGATGAAGGAGAAAATGTTTGAGTGAGAGAGATGAAAGAGAAAGGGTTGAAAGGAATNAAGGAGGTGAGTAAGGGTTTGGTGTTTCTTTTTTTAGTTTTGAGAATGAAAATTATTAAAATAAGACAAGTGTTTCTGATTTTTTTTCAATTGGGACTAGAGTAGGGATGACAGAGAAAAGGTTGGAGTGAAAGAAATGAAAGAGGAAGGGTTGAGAGGAATGAGAGAGGTGAGTAAGAGTTTGGGGGTTTCTTTTTTTATTTTTTTAATTTTGAGAATGAAAATTATTAAAATACCCTTAACCTTAAAACTTAGAATTCATGATATATAAAGGTATTTTTGTCTACTAAAATCCGGTATACATCGCTAAAATGTACCAACTGAAAAACAGGCGTACGCAAGTTAGCAAACCCCTTATATAAATATATATTGTAATTATATAACTTTTAATTAATATAATGTAATTTATATTAATTTATTAAAATTACTAAAAATAGTTTTCAACACTAAGATCAAGTCATCGGATATGCAAATCCGAATGTAAAAAAAATCGGATCTGGATATCCTATTTGTATCATTTTCAATTATAATTTAATGTTATATAAAATTTCATTTATTATTTATTTAAGGTTTAAATCCTCATTTGGTCTTCATATTTGTATGTTAATCTCAATTTGGTCATCATATTTTTTTTTGTCTCAATTGGGTCCTATAATTTGTGTAAAAATGAGGCAATTAAGCCCTCACCGTTAAGTTTTCTCTTACGGCGTTAAAAGATACTGAAGTGTATTTTTTTTAAATGATGTGACATTATAGATTAAATTGAATGGATTATATGTTAATTACACGTGGAAAATAATTAGAATCACACAATCGTTTGTCCACCAAACTCACCCCAACCGTCTCTTCACCAACTCGTCATCAATGGGAAAGTAAAGAACAGAGTGATGCAAAGACCCAATTCCACCAAACCACTTATCATGCCTGGTACAAGATTCGTAGTGATAACCCCTTGAGTTTCTTCACCAAAAGCAAAGTAACCTAAACCAGCAAACGCTGCAAACAACACAGAAATTAGAAACATTGTCGCACCCAAAACCCCACCAAATTTCTCCTTATCTTTCGGCTATGATTCCAGCGGCAAAATCATTCCTATCCCTTCAAACGCGTACACTGCCACTCCTAAACCGTAGAACAAACCCAAACCCCCAAATTGGTTATGGCTCTGTTCATTCCCAACCATCGAAAGGAGTTGAGTCCTTAGGCAAAAAACGTATACACAATAGAAATCAAAAACCTATCTTTAGTCTCCATGCATCTGGAATTGGATTGATACCGAGAGGAGAGGAGGAGGATTTTGGGGCTGTGAGAGTTCAAAGAGGAGAGTGACGGTGACACCTCTGTTTGGTCACGGCGGGTAGTGGTATCCTGGGTTTAAGAGGGCAGAGGTGGTCGCAGAACCGTCGTACACGATGCGGCTTCCTCCGGTTTGGACGGCGACGGCGGCGACTGGTTCTGCTGTAGCGGCGAAGACGTGACGTGAAGGAGCATGGTGCTTCCCTCTCATGCGAGGAAGAGAAGGAGGGAGAGATCGGAGCAGTCGCCGACAATGACTTTGACGGCGACCAGCGACGCCGGCGACATCCTGGCTCCCGGCTTGCGGTGGCCGACTTGGCGGAGGCGGCAACGTGCAGGCGGAGAGGGCGAATTCCCCTTTTGGATTTCTTTGGATGAGAGACTCTAGGTCTCAATTTCTTTTCTAGAGTGAATGAGGCTGGGAATGGTTAAACCCCTCATTCCTCTTTTCTGATTCAATTCAAAAACTTAAATTAAAAAACCTAATTCCACCTCAAAAGTTTTATTTTATATATTTATATTCCACGTATATAAATTTTTATAACTCAGCCAATTCTCTGTCCACCACGTCATCAATAACAGACGATGTTAGTCATTAGTTAACGGTGAGAGCTTAATTGTCTCATTTTTATAAATTATAGGACCCAATTGAGATAAAAAAAATATGATGACTAAATTGACATTGACATACAAATATGAGGACCAAATGAGGGTTTAAAGCTTTATTTAATTGTTTTATTAATTTAAAATTATTTTTAAAATTAAGTATGACTTTGTATAAGTATATAATGTAAATGTATAATTTTTAATTAATATAAATTAATTTCTATAAATTTATTAAAATTAGTAAAACTGATTTTGTTTTAAAAAAATAAATCATAACCTATCGGATATAATAATCCGATTATATATATATATATATATATATATTTATATAAACTAATAGTAAAAGTCTAATATTTTTATAAAATAAAAAATAACGAAAAATCTTCTAAATATAATTTTTTTTAAAATAAATTAAAAAATAATTAAAAACAAATAAATTTAATCAATTTAATTAATTCCTTAATATATTATTACAAATAACAAACTGTATATTCTATAAAATTAAAGAAATTAAAAATAATTATTAAATATATACAAACTAAGGTGAATTCAAAAAATAAAGTTAATTCAAATCTTCATATAAATAAATAATTAATTCAAATATAACAATTTATTAAAATAAAAATGAAATAAGTATAAATTAAAAAATTAAAACTAAACTTTTTAAATAATTATAGGAGAACATTTAAAAAAATTAAAACAAAATTTAAAATTATAATAACGGAATATTTAAAAAATTAAAACAAAATTTAAAATTTTAATAACAGAATATTTAAAAAAATTATAACAAAAAATTTAAAATAATTAAAAAAAATTAAAATTATTAAAATAAAGAATTTTAAATAGTTAAAATTATTTCATTCAAAATAAATAAAATTAATTTAAATGGAGAGGGAGAATGAAAACATTGAAAAAAAGAGAACTAGGAATGAGATTACATGACTATTTTCAAATGTGAGAGAGAGATACACATATAAAGATGTCAATAATATTTGATGACTGACATCTTTAAGTATTTTTATTTTTTCTAAAACATATTAAAACCTTCTTAATTAAGGGTAGTTTAGACATTGTCTACAAATCTGGAGGTGTAGGATGAAGCAGGATATTATTGACATTGCTTCCTACATCAGCATTGGACCTACACCAAGTTTGGCCTCCGCTGACCTTTAAAAGCTATGACCATGATTGTCAAATTAAACTGCCTTGTGAAAGAAATATTTTCCTTGTTATATATAGTACACTTCTCAGAAAAAAGGCCACAGCTTCCTTCTAAAGAATATAACCTTCCCTAAAGAATATTTTAAAAAATTAAAATATTCTTTTGAAAATATACTAATAAAAAAGATGAAGAAGAAGAAAAAGAAATTTACACCAACGTATTTTATGACCGCTTGTCAAAAGTATATATATCATGGGAAGTCCGGATAATTAATTCACTTCTCAGAAAAAGACCACAGAGTCATTCAGAAGAATAGAACCTAGTTCCCTTTTTAAGTGGTTGTTTAGAGAGAAGTTATCTCTAAACTGTGATGGATTTCTTCAGTATGAAAAGCATGAAGGCAGCTTACCTTGGTCTCATAACATTTATGTTAGGATGTATTGGAATAAAGTATGGAATCTACAATACCAATCCTTTCCATGATTCAACCCTTTCTCTTCTCGTCACTGCTGTTATTTCCCATCTTATTGCAACAACAGCTGACATGTGCAATCCAAACACCATCATTATATTTTATTTGTCAGGGATAGTTGCATGTGAAACACTGCTGTGGATTCTCATTGCTGAACTTTCCTGGTTCTCTCTAGTTAACTTCCTTGTTTTACTAATACTCAAATTCTTGTTCTCTCACTTCCTCACTCAGCTGCTCCTTCCCTATTTCAACTGCATCACTCAGTTGCTCTTCGGAACACCTCCAAATGCTTCTGACATGCCAAATACAGAACACCAACCGCAGGACTCCCAGGTGTAGCATCTCAGATATGGCCTAGTTCATGGCTTTATGCTTATGCTCATATTGTGTATTCTTAATTTTCTCTATTTTTCCTGATAATTACGGGGTAGATTAATCCCCAAATCATGAGTTATTATATGCAAAATAGACCAGGCTATTTTACTTTTACTTTGATTTTCTGTACAAGTTGGAGCAATTAATTCATAGACCAACTGGGATATGTAATTCACAATTGGATTCATCAATTTAACTTTTCTTGCTAAGGTTGCAAAAGATTCAATTCAGAAAAGCTCCACTGCAAAAATGCTTTAAGGAGGATACATTGGGTAAAACTTTCTGAATAGGGCAATACTTACTGATGAATCCTAATAGCAGAAAAAAAGGCTTCCATAAGAGTGCTCTTGACGATGTTGATGGACTTAAGACTAGTTGCTGGATCTTGCTGTATAGAAAACCAAAATAACTTATCTGAATTGAAAATCCTAAACCCTAAACTGAAAACAATAAAAGACCAAGTTATAGCCGTTTTGTTTTGTCTGCCGTACACCACTTTCTGCATTAAACCAAGCGCAAACCTCAGTCCTAAACTTCAGGGTCACACCTGCTTTTTTGTTTTAAAATAAAGTGTTCTAAATACCCTACTGTATATCTCTGTTTGAGATTTATATATGAACATCTAAGTCTAGTCCTAAGCGATGCAAATGTATTTCTTTCTATAGCCTCGATTATAAGGTATGAACTCCTTTCCAGATCTGCAATGAACTGAACTAACTTATTCTTCTCCTTCTTGGTTCCATGCATATGACGATTATATTTTTAAGGGATTTAAGAGATAGCACTGGTTTTTTCTTTATTTTTATCCCCACTCTGAAATAGCTTCATTGAAATTTTGTCCCAATGTATTTGGGTTTTTCCTAGAAAGTTTGTAAAGGTGTTGTTAGTAATGAGATATTTTGGGGATTGAGTTGCGCCATTACTTTTTGTTTCTGTTTATCACATTTACTATCATCATTTCGCTTCAGCTTGAATAAAATATCCTACATCTGTTTTTGAATTCAAGGCTGCTTAGTTCTAGTCTAAGAAATGCTTTTAGTGGATAGTATTGGAGAAAACCATTGTATAGGTCAATATTTACTATGGAACTCCTAAAGTGAAATCATACACTTCTCCATAACAGGACTCTTTTTGTTTGTCAATCATGATGTTGTGGTTGAGGACTATAGAATGGTACTATCGATGGTAGGATAACTGAAACAAGAAAAAATGATAAAAAATCTGGAACTTTGGCTGGAATTTATTTAAATTGTTGGCCATAGTGCATGAGTTGTGATAAACTCCTTGACATGTGATCAATTCCTACTGAAGAAAAAACCTGCTACATTAGATTAGTGCTAAAAAGTGCTAAACTGAACATAGCATATGATTCTACAAACTTGAAAACATTTAGAAAAACCCCAAAACACAGTCCTAAACAACTTCTTTTGCTGTCAAAATGTCGTCAGATTTCCCACAATATATGAATGCAACATATGAGGTTTATCTGTAAAATCCCTTTTTAGTCCGAAGAAATTCAAATGTAGTTTTTGTTTAGATGTGGATGTCACTATAAGTTCTAACAAGTTTGGAGTTGTTGTGAATGAGACAGCACCATTTTTTTCTCTTTATTAGATTGCATGAAACTTAACTTTTATGTGTTCAGTTCCTTCATACCAGAAAGGAGTGTACTGAAGGCAATAGATTTATCATCATGCCACAATAATAGCTTCATTGATATGGTCACAATTTAGTTGGGTTTTTCTTTTTTAAATATCATGATTTGCTACCAATACAATATCTATTCCAACCGATACTTGAATTGAGAGTCCCCGCTTGCTTTTGTCATTCATATTTTCTATTAACAATTTGTTTTCGAATGAACGTGTCACGAGAAATGTAGGGAGTGTAGTTTTTCAAGTCTTTGGCTCATACTCAACCGTATAATTTCAGGTATTGAGGCACACCAACTACTAGTTTTACATCTCGTGGATTGCCAAATACGATTTGTCCCTTTGTTTTGGCCTCAAGTGTTCTACATCACCCCTGATGGAATGATACCATTGCCTCCTCTGCTTATCAGTCATGCATCGATCTTGCTCTCTGCAGCTTAACAATCGGTAAGAGTTTCTCTCTCTCATGCTTTTGAAATTCTTCAAATTGAACTTGCCATCCTTGTTGATTTTCTTCCTCTTTTGCAGCTTCTCTTCATCCTCAACGATTGCAAGGAATCGCATGACATCTATTCTTTCAGTAATGACGCCTCTTGCCCTTTCTTTAATGACGCCTATGTGTTAGCTGAATAAGGAATTTTTGATAGAGAATTTCAGTATTATCCAATTCCATTTTACTTAACTCTGTTGTGTTACCTGAAGACACCCTTGCTTACCTCTTGTTTCTCTTTTCTTCTATACCTAACTGCACTCGCACCTTACCAAATGGAAAACTCCTTCGGTTGACTAATTAATGTATGTTTTACTTTTCTACTCCTATGGTGGGCTGCATCAAATGAGAGAAATCCTCTTCCTGAGAGGATTCTTGTGCTTCATATTATCTCTTCTTTTTAACTAAGCTTTAATCACTCTCGATTTTCTTTTTCTGGATGACCACTACTTTTTCCATTGAAGTATACATCTCACATTTCAGCAGAAGGTGCAGAACCTAATGCATGACATGGATTGAAATGTTGTTGCTACATGGGAACTTAAGAAAAGAAGGTAGGGGTTTTGTTGAAATGTATGATAACCATAATTGTTTTCTTAAATTCTGTTGCTGTTTTTTTAACATAGCATTTGTGCCTTTAATTCTCAATTAGCAGTTAAGCATATTTTTAAAGGAGTTAATCATATTTAAGGAATAATACTTAAACAGTGCTTGCTTTGTCCAAAACTGTTCCTCTACCATTTACCTCAAATTAATTTCCATATATAGTTAGCATCATTAAACTCTTTTATTCTACAAATTTTACCATTTTTCCTAACTCCAAAGCTTTAATTTTTTTTTATTTATCAAATATTTATTTAGATAAGGAAGACAATTCAACTTTATTAAATTTTAATTTTCTTGTTTAGAAATACTATTTCAATTAGGGAGAAAAAATAATTAGATAAAAAGTTAGTGACTCAAAGTCCCAAATTGCTTAACAAATATTTCAAAAATCTTTCAAAATTGAAGTATTAAGTCGGGGATAGCTCAGTTTTGCCAAAGAAGAGAAGTGAAATATGTTTACAATCATCTAGATTCGGAATCTTTTACACATACGGCTCAATAAAGTTATATATACCTAACTTATGTAAACTAACTATACTAAATTATAATTAATTATATTATACTAAACTAAGATAAAAATTAAACTAAACTATTTTAAAGTTCAATTTTAAAAAAACTATATTATAACAAACTAAAAAAAAATAAACTATTTGAGAAAAAATTTAATTAAACTATTTTAAAATTCAATTTTAAAAAGTTGAACTTATATCAATTAATTATTAAGTAAACTGAATTTGGTATTCAATTCTTAAGAACACTCTCGGCCTGCAAAAAGCTACCAAATGAGAATATCCTTCAATTTTTCATTTCCGCAGTCAGTGTATTGAATATTTTAAAATCAGAATTTGATTATAATTTTATTTTGTATTTAAAGAATTTATTTTGACAATTAATGTAGTTAGGTTCAAATAATACTGCAGTTTGAAAATAAGTTATAATATTTAACAGTTCAATCTAATTTATAGTGTAATTCAGTTGAATACAATTTGATAAAAAAAAAAGAGTTAATTGAATTCGCTTGAATTAAATTTTAGTTCAGTTTAATTAGGTAAACTATTTTTTGTTCAGTATAACTTTTAACAGTACATTTTAATGCAGTTTATTTATTTTGTTCATTCCTAAATATACAAAACAAAATAAAGTATATTATATATATATATATATATATATATATATTTATTTATTTATTTATTTAATTTGTTCTTTAAAAAATTAAAATATTCTTTTGAAAATATATTAATAAAAAAGATGAAGAAGAAGAAAAAGAAATATACAGAACAGTATTTGAGCGTGAGTCAGAGTATGTATATATATCATCCGAAGTCCGGATAATTAATTCACTTCTCAGAAAAAGACCACAGGGTCATTCTAAAGAATAGAACCTAGCTTCCTTTTTAAGTGATTGTTTAGAGAGAAGTTATCTCTAAACTGTGATGGATTTCTTCTGCATGAAAAGCATGAAGGTAGCTTACCTTGGTCTCATAACATTTCTGTTAAGTTGTATTGGAATCAAGTATGGAATTTCCAATATCTCTAAACTGCTGTCTTTTCTCATCTTATTGCATCCGCAGCTGACATTGGCAATCCAAACACCGTCATAATATTTTATTTGTCAGGGATAGTTGCTTGTGAAACATTACTGTGGATTCTCATTGCTCAGCTTTTCTGGTTCTTTCTAGTTAACTTCCTTGTTTTATTAATACTCAAATTCTTGTTCTCTCACTTCCTCATTCAGCTGCTCCTTCCCTACTTCAACCGCATCACTCAGTTGCTCCCTGGAACACCTCCAAATAGTTCTGACATGCCAAATACAGAACAGCAACAGCATGACTCCCAGGTGTAGCATCTCAGATATGGCCTGGTTCATCAATATGTACTTTTTTAGCTGTGTTTCTGCTATATGCTTATGCTCATATTCTGTAGTCTTAATTTTCTCTATTTGTTCTGATCATTACGGGGTAGATTAATCCCCTAATCACGAGTTATTATCTGCAAAATAGACCAGGCTATTTTACTTTTACTATGATTTTCTAATTAACACAATACTGTTCATAGACCAACTGGGATAGGTAATTCACAATTGGATTGATCAATTTAACTTTTCTTGCTAAGGATGCAAAAGATTCAATTCAGTAAAACTCCATTGCAAACATGTTTTAAGGAGGATATATTGGGTAAAACTTTCTGAATAGGGCAATACTTAGTGATGAATCCCAATAGCAGAAAAAAAAAAAGGCTTCCCATTGAGAGTGCTCTTGACGATGTTTATGGACTTAAGACTAGTTGCTGGATCTTGCTGTATAGAAAACCAAAATAACTTATCTGAAATGAAAACCCTAAACTGAAAATAACTAATGAAAGACCAAGTTATAGCCGTTTTAAGATAAAGTGTGTCCTAAATATGCTGTATATCGATGTTTGATATTTATACATGAAGATCTAAGTCTAGTCCTAAAGGATGCAAATGTATTTTTATGTATAGCCTCAATTATAATGTATGAACTGCTTTCCATATATTCTCCTTTTCGGGTTCCATGAATATCAAGATTATATTTTTAAGGGATTTAAGAGATAACACTGTTTTATTTATTTTTATCCCACTTTGAAATAGCTTAATTGCAATTTTGTGCCAATGTATTTGGGTTTTTCCTAGAAAGTTTGTAAAGGTGTTGTTAGTAATGAGGTATTTTATGGTTCAGTAGGGGATTGAGTTGCACCATTACTTTTTTATTTCTGTTTATCACGTTTACTATCATCATTTTGCCTCAACATGATTAAAATATCCAACATCTATTTTTGTTTCTAAGTTTTCTAGCTCATGTTGTGTAAAATTGAATTCAGTGCTGCCTAGTTCTAGTCTAAGAAATGCTTTTAGTGGATAGTATTGGAGAAAAACATTGTATAGGTCAATATCTACTGTGGAACCCCTAAAGTGAAAACGTACACTTCTCCATAACAGGACTATTTTTGTTTGTCTATCATGATGTTGTTGAGGACTATAGAAGGGTACTACCAATGGTAGGATAACTGAAACAAGAAAAAATAATAAAAAATCTGGAACATTGGCTGGGATTTAGTTAACTTGTTGGCCATAGTGCATGAATTGTAATAAACTCCTTGACATGTGATCAATGCCTACTGAAGAAAAAACCTGCTACGTTAGAATAGTGCTAAAAAGAGTGAACTGAACAAAGCATATGATTCTACAAACTTAAAAACATTTAGAATAACCCCAAAACCCAGTACTAAACCACTTCTTTTGCTGTCAAATTGTCCTAACATTTCCAACAATATATGAATGCAACATTATTTGAGGTTTATCTATAAAATTGCTTTTTAGTCCAAAGAAATTCAAATGTAGTTTTTGTTTAGAGGCAAATGTCATTATAAGTTATAACAAGTTTGAAGTTGTTGTGATTGCATGAAACTTAACTTTTACGCCCTTAATCCCTTTATACCAGACAGGAGTGTAGGGAAGGCAACAAATTTATGATCATCCCACAATAATAGCTTCATTTCTATTATCACAATTTAGTGGGGTTTTTCTTTTTCAAATATCTTGATTTGCTACCAAGACAATTTCTATTCCAACCGAAACTTGAATTGAGAGTTCCTGTAATTTGTTTTTGAATGAACTTGTCTCATAAGAAATATAGGGAGTATAGTTTTTCAAGTCTTTGGCTTATACTTAAAAGTCTGTATAATTTCAGGTATAGTGGCACACCAACTACTAGTTTTACCCCTCTTGGATTGTCAAATATGATTTGTCCCTTTGTTTTGGCCGCAAGTGTTCTACATCACCCTATCATCAGTAGGTCTTGTCTGGTTTCATGGAATTCTTTGAAGGACAAAGAAGGAATGATACCATTGCCGCCTCTGATTATCAGTCGGTAACAGAGTTTCTCTCCCCCGTGCTCTTGAAATTCTTGAAATTGAACTTGCCATACTTGTTGATTTTCTTTCTCTTGTCCAGCTTCTCTTCGTCCTTGGGGATTGCAAGGAATCGCATGACATCTATTCTTTCAGTAATGACACAGAGGACTCTTGTCATTTCTCCCAATATCCTTTCACTGCATTTTTCTTTTCTTTATTTATGTTTCCTCCATGTTTTTTCCTTTGTACTTTAATGCTTGTTTGCTTCTCTTGGCAATTTAAAATGGATACGTTAGTAGTTAATTTTGTCATTCATATTTTCTATCAACAATTTGTTTTTTAATGAACACGATGCAGTATGGCTTCTCACGAGAAATGAAGAGAGCATAGTTTTTCAAGTCTTTGGCTCATACTCAAAAGTCTGTATAATTTCAGGTATTGAGGCACACCAACTACTAGTTCTACACCTGTTGGATTGTAAAATACGATTTGTCCCTTTGTTTTGGCCTCAAGTGTTCTAGATCACCGTAGGTCTAGTCTGGTTTCATGGAATTGTTTGAATGACAAAGAAGGAATGATAGCATTGCCGCCTCTGCTTATCAGTCATGCATCCATGTTGCTCTCTGCAGCTTAATAGTCAGTAACATAGTTTCTCTCTCCTATGCTCTTGAAATTCTTCAAATTGAACTTGCCATCCTTGTTGATTATCTTTCTCTTTTGCAGCTTCTCTTCGTCCTTGGAGATTGCAAGAATCACATGACATCTATACTTTCAGTAATGACACGGAGGACTCTTGCCATTTCTCCCAGTATCCTTTCACTGCATTTTTCTTTTCTTCTTTATTTCTGTTGCTTTTTTTTTTCTTCAATATAGCCTTTGTGTCTTTAATTATAATAAGCAGTTAAGCATATTTTTATAAGAGTTAATCGTATTTAAGATATAATGGTTGAATAGTACTTGCTTTGTCTGATCAAGAACTGAGATTTCAACTGTTCCTAACGGTCCTATTTACATCAAATTAATTTTCATGTATAGTTAGCATCATTAAACTTTTTTATTTGATCAGAAGTGTTTTTCTTCTTCAGACATCATGTCTTAAATCAAGATGTACTATTTTAGGCCTATGGGAATGGAAAGTAAATTTTACAATTTTCAGTAACTCCAAATACGCTTTAAATTTTTTATTTATCAAATATTTATTTAGATAACGAAGACACTTTAATCAAGGAGAAAAAATAAGTACCTCAAAATTTTAATGAAAAAAATCTGATTGATATAAAACTCTGAAAAGTGTTCAACGATAGTCAAAATTTATATTGGCTAATCAATAACTATAATACTGTCAATAAAAAACCAACCTTTGTTAACGTTGAATAAAAATAGTTGACTTACCTTGAAAAGTAATTTCAGCAAAAAAAAATAACTCTACCAATAAAAACTAAATTTTATCCTCATAGTTACATAGTCTTATTTTTCTTGAGGAACATATGTAATATATGAAAAATATTCTTTGACACACCTAAATTTTTAGGTTCATTTGACATTATCTTTACTTACTTTTTACTCTCTTCTTTTTTGAAAAATTACAAAACTTTATACTTTTTGGACTATTTTACCCTTGTATTCTGATTGTAAAAGTGTGTCATGCTATTATTAATCTTAATGTATATCTGTTGGACTGAGAAGAATCCCATCTTATTGCATCCGCAGCTGACATGGCCAACCCAAACACCATCATAACATTTTATTTGTAAGGGATAGTTGTATTGTATGTGAAACACTGCTGTGGATTCTTATCGCTCAGCTTTCCTTGTTCTCTCTAGTTAACTTTGTTGTCTCACTTCCTCACTCAGCTGCTCCTCCCTAATTCAACTACTCCCTGGAACGCCTCCAAATGGTTCTGAGATTCCAAATACTCAACTGCAACCTTAGGATTCCCAGGTGTATCAAATCAGGTATAGTCTGGTTCATCAATATGTAACTTTTTAGTTGCGTTTCTGGCTTTATGCTTATGCTTATATTATGTAGTCTTAGTTTTCTCTATTTTTCCTGATCATTACGGGGTAGATTAATCCCCAAATCATCGGGTTATTATCTGCAAAATAGACCAGCTTATTTTAGTTTTAATCTGATTCTCTATACAAGTTGAATTAATTCTGATAACAGGGTACTGTTCATGGACCGAGTGGGATTTGTGGTTCTTGATTAATCCCCAATTTTTGGGTTCAACAATATGTAGGATTTGAGATGTATTTTAGGCTTTATGCTTATGCTCATATTATATATGCTTTATTTTCTCTCTATAAAAATGCTTTCCTTTTATGTCAGTTGGAGTCCGATTTAAGTCCTAATAATTACTACATAGATTAATCCCCAAACCATCAGGTTATTATCGGTAAAATATACCAAGCTATTTTATTTTTACTTTGATTTTCTGTACAAGTTGGAGTAATTAACACAATACTGTTCATGGACCACCTGGGATAGGTAATTCACAATTGTATTGTACAATTTCTGTGTAACTCATTGGTTGATCAAAATGTTGCAAAAGATTCAATTCAGAAAAGCCTAACTCCACTGCAAACATGCTTTAAGCAGGATATATTGGGTAAAGTTTTCTAAATAGGGCAATACTTACGGATGAATCCCAATAACAGAATAAAAAGCTTCCCCATAAGAGTGCTCTTGACGATGTTGATGGACTTAAGACTAGTTGCTGGATTTTGCTGTATAGAAAATCAAAATAACTTAACTAAAGTGAAAATCCTAAACCCTAAACTGAAAACAACTAATGAAAGACCAAGGTATAGCCGTTTTGTCTGCCGTACACCACTTTCTGCAGTAAACCAAGCGCAAACCTGGTCCTAAACTTCTGGGCCACACCTGCTCTTTTGTTTTAAAATAAAGTGTTCTAAATACCTACTGTATATCGCTGTTTGAGATTTATACATGAACATCTAAGTCTAGTCCTAAGCGACGCAATGTATTTCTATCTATAGCCTCAATTATAAGGTATGAATTCCTTTCCAGATCTGCAATGAACTGAACTAACTTATTCTTCTCCTTCTTGGGTTCCATGAATATGAAGATTATATTTTTAAGGGATTTAAGAGATAGCACTGTTTTATTTATTTTTATCCCCACTCTGAAATAACTTCATTGCAATTTTGTCCCAATGTATTTGGGTTTTCCCTAGAGAGTTTGTAAAGGTGTTGGTACTGAGATATTTTGGGGATTGAGTTGCGCCATTACTTTTTTGTTTCTGTTTATCACATTTACTATCATCATTTTGCTTCAGCAAGAATAAAATATCCTACATCTGTTTTTGAATTCAGTGCTGCTTAGTTCTAGTCTAAGAAATGCTTTTAGTAGATAGTATTGGAGAAAAACATCGTATAGGTCAATATTTACTATGGATCCCTAAGTGAAAACATACACTTCTCCATAGCAGGACTCTTTTTGTTTGTCAATCACGATGTTGTGGTTGAGGGCTATAGAAGGGTACTATCAGTGGTAGCATAACTGAAACAAGAAAAAATAATAAAAAATCTGGAACATTGGCTGGGATTTAGTTTACTTGTTGGCCATAGTGCATGAATTGTGATAAACTCCTTGACATGTGATCAATTCCTACTGAAGAAAAAACCTGCTACGTTAGAATAGTGCTAAAAAGAGCTAAGCTGAACAAAACATAGGATTCTACAAACTTGAAAACATTTAGAAAAATCCCAAAACCCAGTCCTAAACAACTTCTGTTGCCGTCAAAATCTCGTCAGATTTCCCACAATATATGAATGCAACATATGAGCTTTATCTGTAAAATCCCTTTTTAGTCCAAAGAAATTCAAATGTAGCTTTTGTTTAGATGCGGATTTCATTATAAGTTCTAACAAGTTTGGAGTTGTTGTGAATGAGACAGCACTATTTTTTTCTCTTTATTAGATTGCATGAAACTTAACTTTTATGTGTTCAGTCCCTTCGTTCAAGAAAGGAGTGTACTGAAGGCAATAGATTTATCATTATGCCACAGTAATAGCTTCATTGATATGGTCAGAATTTAGTTGGGTTTTTCTTTTTCAAATATCATGATTTGCTACCAAGACAATTTCTATTCCAACCGATACATGAATTGAGAGTCCCCGCATGTTTTTGTCATCCATATTTTCTATGAGCAATTTGTTTTTGAATGAACGTGATGCAGTATGAATTCTCACGAGAAATGTAGGTAGTATAGTTTTTCAAGTCTTTGGCTCATACTCAACCGTATAATATCAAGAGTATACTTTCTTTAAGAGATTACAACACCATATTTTTAGTGAGCTACTCCAATACCTATGAAGTATTTGAGGCTTCCAACATCTTTAGTTTGAAAATGTTTACACAAATATTCCTTCAATTAAGATATTTCAAACAACATCATTTCCTTTTATGACTATATCATTAATTTATATAGTATTAATTAAACACATTTCTCAAGATAGGTGTTAGATATATTATCTATACTTTATACTTATCTTTTATCTTTAGTTTGTTATTATTTCCTATTAGTATTTTGGACTTCACCTATATTTCTTTTCTTATAAATAGAGGATTCTATGTGTATATTCAACACAAGGGAGATTAATCTCATATATAGTTTTCACTATATTCAAGTTGGTATCAGAGCAGGTTGTCTGAGTTTCTTCCTACTCTGTTATTGGTGGTCGGTGGCCACTACCACCGCTGGCCTTAAAAATCTCATCTTTTCTGAAATACCTCAATGAGCTTGTCTTTCTCAGCCTCAAGATCACGCTTGTAGTGCTTGACCTGACTCTTCTTTAGTATTTTTGATAAGTTTCTTTTATCTCGTATTATTTGTCTGTCATCGTTCGTCGCTGGCTGTCTACCATCGTCCGTCAACCGCCAGTCACTATCGTCGTTTGTCGTACGCTATTATCTACCGTTTGCCACCGGTCATCCATCGTCGGCCTTCGTCCGTCGACATTCACTGCTGGCCGCCGCCATCTTCGTCCATAGTTTAGTTCGGCGATTCCAGCTGCGCTCGGATACGTGTTTTTCATGCGCCACCTTTTGGGCATCAAAATCACACCGCGCCGCGCCAGACCTCCATCTCACTATATTCACCACAAGCTTCCGCCTCGAGTCGATGACGATCCAGCTCAGCCGCGGGGAGGAGAGGAACCAACCCTTGTGGGTTTCGCCTCACGTTTTCACTTCGTCACATTCCCTTTTCGTTCTCCGGTGAGGGAACTAATAAATGTTAAAAATACTTGATTTTACACTTATAAAGGAGCTCAAAGTTGTAATTATTCATGTATTTACTCATTGAAAAGTTGTAATTAGAAGTAGGAAAGTGTGTAGTAAATTGTACAGGAATTTATACATCAAAGTGGAGTGTTGTCAAACATTTTTCGCTAAGATAGAATAATTTGCACAAATAATTAATATTTTATTTGCTCAGCGCACCAGCATAACTCGCTGAGCAAATAAACGATAATTAAAGAATTGCAATTGAATATTCGCTTAGCGCATGAGATATGTGCGCTTAACGAATTAGTTATTTTCTTTGACTGACATTTGATGTAATATTCCTGTTCAATATATATCTGTGTTCATATGTTTTTCTTGTTTTACTTGTCATTATACAGAAGTATGATGTATTTTATATATTCAAGTTGTATTGAGAAGTAAATTTGAGTATGAACGTAAGAAAAGCAACCAAAAAGAACGATGCTAGGAATAGTTTCAATTCTTCTGGTCATTTATAAACATCAAATTTTAATGCAAGGGTTATGTTTAATTACTTAAGGAATTAATAATTGAACATATATCTTTAGAACTTGTTTTAAGGGATTAAACCAAGATACAGTGATGTTAATGTTTGAACGCAAATTTTATTGTTCATAAAGTTATTGTAATGTTAGTCATGAACTCAATTCCAACGAAGCTTACTTTCAACTTTTAATTTCAAATTTTAATATTCTGTTAATTTCAGTACGATATTTGACACGAATCAAAATTTCCATCGTTACTAAATTGATTTTGGTAAATAATTTCAATTAGATACGTAACTCAATTCTCTTGGGAGAACGATACTCTGAACTTACTCTTTATTACTTGAAACAATTTGGTATACTTGCCAAAAATATTACCAAGTTTTTGGCACCATTGCCGAGGAATTTGATTGTTATTGTTATTTCAATTGTTTGATTGTTTATCAATTTCAATTTTGTTCTATTATCTGTATATATCCATTGTTTTTAATTTTTGTAGATAGGTTGCATTTTGTTTTTGTTTGTTATTTCCTTGGGTTGATTCCTTTAGCTTTGCTTGTTCTGCATGAGAAAGAGAACAAAAGCTAAAAATTTATTGTTTGATTTTGAGATTGAGAGAACAGTCTCGTAGGAATAATAGTAGTAGACTTAGGAGAGAAAATAGAAAAACAAAAGGCTAGAGAAGCTAGCTTGAGTTCTACTTCCAATACTTTTTCTTCTGTGTCTATACCTTAGAGGATAAGGATATGGCGGGAAATCAAGAGGATGGAAATGATAGAGTTAGGCGTACTTTGGAGGATTATGCTTCTGTGTCTATACCTTCAACTTTCAATAGTATAGTTCGAACTGTTGTTAATGCTGCTCATATGGAAATGAAGCCAACATTGATTCACCTTATCCAAAGCAATCAGTTTAATGGATTATCACACAAAAATCCTTACACCTATCTAGCAAACTTTTTAGAGATCTGTAATACTGCGAAAATTCTTCATGTGCTAGATGAAGTAATCAGACTAAGTCTTTTTCCCTTCTCATTAGCTGGAAATGCCAAGCTTTAGCTAAATTCTTTTCCTAAAGGAAGTATGATCGTGTGGGAGGATGTAGTGGCCAAATTTTTACATAAATATTTTCTCCAATCCAAGATCAACACAGGTAAACAAGAAATATCCTCCTTTCAACAAGAACTTGAGGAGTCGTTGAGTCAAACATGGGGATAAGTTTAAGGGATAACTAAGAAAGACTCCAATTCATGGTTTTGATGTGCCCACTCAACTAAACCTTTTCTTAGGAGGTTTAAAATCTCACACTAAGCTAAAGTTAGATGCCTCGGCTGTAGGTAACATTAGGTGGAAGATACCTGATGAGGCTCATGAGTTAATAGAGAATATGACATCCAATGATAACGATTTTCAAAGTGAGAGAGTTCAAACCCAAAAGAAATTCATGTTTGAATTACAATCCCAAGATGATTTATTGGCCCAAAATAAATTCATGACTCAACAACTTGAATCTTTGATGAAAAAATTGTCACAATTACCTAAAGAGCTTCAGAATGTTTCTCAGGCACAACATCAAGTGGTGCAAAGTTGTGAATTGTGTGGTGGAGATCACCAAAATGGACATTGTGTTATTTAGTCCAATACCAAGGAAGAGGTACATTACATGGGAAATAATCAAGGTCATAAAGGCAACTATGGAAATTATAATCAAGGATGGAGACCTCATCCTAGCATGGGACAAACTAGTTCTTCTAGTAGACCATCAGCACCACAACAACCTTCTTTGTATGACAGGACATCTAAACTTGAAGAGACTCTTCAACAATTCATGCAAATGTCCATGTCAAACCAAAGAGCACTAAATCTTCCCTCAGGAATTTAAAAGTTCAAATTAGCCAATTGGCTAAAAAATTGGAAGATAAACCTGAGAAAAATTTTGGAGCAAACACTGAACCAAATCCTAAAGAGCATTGTAAGGCTATCATTACTAGGAGTGGTAAGGTGTTGGTAGGAGTAGTTGTGAGGAAGGAGGATGAGAAGGAAAAAGTAAATGTTGAGAAAGAAGAGGAAGTTGAGAAAAAAGATAAAAAGAAGGATGAGGAAGAGAGTCGTAAAGGACAAAAAGTGGTAAAGCCTTTACCTTACCCAGAGACTTATTCAAGAAAGGAAAAGGAAAGACAATGTTCGAGGTTTATGATTCTTTTTAAGAAGTTGGAAATCACAATTTCCTTTTTTGAAGCACTTCAACAAATGCCTTCATATGCAAGATTTATGAAGGATTTGTTAACCAAGAAGAGAAAGTACATTGAAGAAGAAATAATTGAGGTGCATGGGATTTGTAGTGCAATCATTCAAAAACTTCTACCACCGAAATTCAAAGATCTTGGAAGTTTTACCATTCCATGCACTATTGGAAAGTTGCCTATTGGGAAGGCATTGATTGACTTGGGTGCAAGTATTAATTTGATGCCTTTGTCAATGTTGAAGAAAATAGGTGATATGGAGGTAAAACCCACAAGAATGACACTCAAACTGGCAAACAGGTCTATCAAGTACCCATATGGAGTCATTGAAGATGTTTTAGTGAAAGTTGACAAATTCACTTTTCTAGTGGATTTTGTTATTCTAGATATGGAGGACGATACTAAAGTCCCCCTTATACATGGTAGACCATTTATGAAAACAGCTAGCGAGATCATATATGTGGATGATGGACATCTTAAGGTGAGGTTGCATGATGAGACAGTAACTTTCAATGTTGTAGAAGCGATGCAACACCCTAGAGATAGAGGGAATTGTTTTAGGGTAGAGGGTTTGGATGATGTGGTAGAAAAAGTGAAAGGTCAAATGTATGTGAAATCTCCTTTAGAGCGTGTATTGGTTGATGCTTGTGAGGAATTAACTTTAGATGAGGAATATGAAGTTGAGGAGATTTCACAACATTTGGAAAGGTTGAAAGAAGAAAAATCCATTGATGTGAAAGTGGAGAAGTTGGACAAGGCTAACTTGGATGATCAGGATAAAATGGAATTGAAAATGCTTCCTAATCATTTTAAGTATGTGCTTTTAGAGGAAAATTCTAAGAAGCCTGTCATCATAAGCAATTCTCTATCAAAGAATGATGAAGCAAAATTGGTTGTAATCTTAAAAGAGAATAAAAAGGCAATAGGTTGGCACATCTCTTATTTGAAAGATATAAGTCCAACTTGTTGCATGTATAAGATTATGATGGAAAATGACTTTAAACCCATAGCACAACCATAGAGAAGATTGAATCCAACAATGAAAGAAGTGGTGAGAAAGGAAGTACTTAAATTGCTTGAAGTAGGAATGATATATACTATCTCTGGCAGTGCTTGGGTGAGTACTGTGCATGTTGTTCCTAAAAAAAGGGGTATGACTATTGTTCAGAATGATAAAAATGAATTGATTTCTATAAGAACAATCACATGGTGGAGAATGTGTATTGATTACAGAAAATTAAATCAAGCCACCAAGAAATATCATTTTCCTCTCCCTTTTATAGATCACATGTTGGAAAGGTTGGCAGGGCAAGCCTATTATTGTTTTCTGGATGGCTATTCCGGATATAATCAAATAGTTGTTAATCCTGAAGACCAAGAAAACACTGCTTTTACTTGTCCCTTTGGTGTATTTGCATACCGAAGGATGCCATTTGGTCTTTGTAATGCACCTGCCACTTTTCAACGTTGCATGCTAGCCATTTTTGCTGAACTTGTAGAGAATTGCATAGAAGTTTTCATGGATGATTTCTTAGTTTTTGGAAAATCTTATGATTTATGCTTAAAGAGCCTGAACGTAGTCTTGAAAAGATGCATAACCACGAACCTTGTGCTGAATTGGGAAAATTTTCATTTCCTGGTTCGTGAGGGTAGTGTGTTAGGACATAAGATTTCATCTAGGGGGATAGGTGTAGATCAGGTTAAAGTTGAAGTGATTGAAAAACTATCACCTCCTACAAATGTGAAAGGGGTACAAAGTTTTCTTGGACATGTAAGATTTTATAGAAGATTTATAAAAGATTTTCTTTAAGATTGCTAAACCCCTTTGCAATTTGTTAGTAAAAGACACTCAGTTTGAGTATGAGGAGTGTCTAAAAGCTTTTGAAATTTTGAAAGAAAAGTTAATCTCAGCCCCAATTGTAGTCACACCAAATTAGACTGAAGATTTTGAGTTAATGTGTGATGCTAGTGATTATGCCATTAGGGTTGCTTTAGGGCAAGGGCGTGGCAAAGTATTTCATGTTATTCACTATGCCAGTAAAGTATTAAATGATGCACAATTAAATTATGCAACAACTGAAAATGAATTTTTGGCAATAGTTTATGCTTGGCTTAATACCTCAATTGGTCCTCTAATTTGTCAACTAATCTCATTTGGTCCTCTATTTTGCAACAGTCTCAATTTAGTCACAAATTTTGGAAATATGACCACATTACATCCCATCCGTTAAGTGTTAGCAAACGACGTTAAGTATTGTCCACGTGTTGGACACGTGTTGGAATGAGAATGGTGGACCACAATCTTAATTCGTTCCTCATCCCTTTTCCCCTTCTTCCCACGAAATCCACGCCGTTAGGGAAGCTAGAAATCGCTGCCACTGCTCGCTCGGACAAACCCTGCGTTGATCCGGTCATCCCTGGTACCACCGGTGTCGTCGCCACCTTCCGGCCAACCTCCACAAGCAGCAACGACCACGCCTTCTTTCTCTGCCCGTGCTGGCCCAATGTTGAGGGCACACCTCAAACCTTTTTCCACTGTTTCCCTGTTTGAATCTAGTGCCTAGTTTTATGTTTCCATGTTTCTCTCTAGTGCTGGACCGAGTAGAGAAGAGAACTTTAAAATTTTTGAACTTCAAATTGATGGGAGGATGGGATTTTGCTGCTGAATCTGATTGTGAAACACTTTGGAAATTAAAAACTGAACTGGTTTTATTATTTTTTACTTGTGGTATTTGTATGTTGGTGCTGGTGATGTTGGTGAGGAAACAAGGATGGTTTCTGTGTTAGGAGTGTTGTGAATTATTGGGTGAATGATGTGATAAGGGAATTGGCCGTGTTGGAAGTGAGGAAATTTTGAGTGATTCCTTTTGATTTTTGATGATTGAAAGAGGGGTGAAATATGGTTGATGTGTTAGGCCTCTTTTGCAGGGAAATGATTGAAGAGGATGAAGAGGATGAATGGGCCGTGAGGATGGGTTGCAAAGGGATGGATTGGAGGTTGATGAATCGGTCAGAGAGGTGAGGAATTCAGCGTGTGGGTGGTTACAGGTCTAACACGTGTTCAACACGTGGACAATACTTAACACCGTTTGCTAACACTTAACAGATGGGATGTAATGTGTTCATATTTCCAAAATTTGTGACTAAATTGAGACTATTGCAAAATAGAGGACCAAAATGAGATTAGTTGACAAATTAGAGGACCAATTGAGGTATTAAGCCTTTATGCTATTGAAAAGTTTAGACCTTATTTTGTAGGGTCTAAAGTAATCATTTACACTGATCATGCAGTCATCAAATACTTACTGACAAAGTCTAACTCAAAGCCATGTTTCATAAGATGAGTTTTAATGTTACAGGAATTTGATTTGGAAATTAAGGATAAAAAGGGAAGCGAGAATGTCATTGCTGATCTTTTGTCTCGCCTCCTTAACACTGAGGTGACAGATAAGGAAGAAGAAATTAAAGGGAGAATTCATTGATGAGCGTCTGATACTCATACAACAAAGGCTATGGTTTGTAGATATGACAAATTTTAAAGCTGCAATAATTCTTCTTGATGACTTGTCTTGGCAGCAAAAGAAGAAATTTTTACATGATTCCTTAGAATATCTTTGGGATGATCCTTATTTCTTTAAATTGGGTGCTGACCACTTACTTAGGCGATGTGTCACAGTAGAGGAAGCTGCTAGTATCCTATGGCATTGTCACAATTCACCATATGGAAGACACTATAATGGAGAAAGGACAACCACAAAAGTGCTTCAATTAGGATTTTTTTTGGCCAACCTTATTTAAAGATGCTCATGCTCATGCAAAAGGTTGTGATAAATGCCAAAGAATTGGAAGCATTTCAAAAAGACATGAGATGCTATTGCAGGCTATATTAGAGGTTGAAATGTTTTATTGTTGGGGAATGGATTTCATGGGACCATTACCTTCTTCCTACAACAATGAATACATTTTAGTGGCAGTGGATTATGTTAGTAAGTGGGTGGAAGCAATAACATGCCAAAAGAATGATGCAAAGATAGTTGTCAAATTTCTCAAAAGACAGATCTTCTCAAGATTTGGTGTGCCTAGGATCCTCATAAATTATGGAGGATCACAATTCTCAAGATCTTCTCAAGAATGATGAAAGGTCTGGTCCTTTCATTATTAAGGCAGTAAAGCCTTATGGTGTGGCATAGTTGATGGGTCCAAATTCTGAGGATCCATGTAGAAGCTGGATTGTTAATGGCCAAAGACGGAAACATTACTTGGGTGGTGAAGTTGAACACCTTACCACAATTATTGAATTGTCTGAACCATGAAATTGTTGGGTCAAGCTAATGACGTTAAAAGAACGCTTGTTAGGAAGCACCCTAGTCCTGGTAAGTTATGTGTTTTGTTGTTTCGTGTAAACCATACCACAATTATTGTTTTGTCTGAACCACAATTGTTGTTTTATGCTCATGTTTTGTATTAAATCTTTGTTTGTTTATCTAAAACTGATATGTTCGAATGTATTGCCCAAATTCTTTTTCATTCTCTCCACCAACAATTTTTGAATTTGTTCTGACCAAATGTCATATGTTTAGGTTTGTCTAGTTAGGAATGTGGTTAAAGTTTGACCATACACATGTTTATATAAAAGTTTTTGTTTCATTTGTCATGTGGGTGTTGTCGCCTGTCCATCACTGATTCACATAGCAAAAATCTAAGTTTGAAATTTTTTTTAAAACTCAGTTGGTAGTGCTTTTGCAGGGACCAGGTCAACCAATTTTCATCTTTGAGTAAATTCGCTCAGCTACGCATTTGATTAGCGAATTATTGTTGTTTATGGTCATTATTCGCTCAGCGAGGAGCTCGCTTAGCGACTTACTCGCTGCAACTAGTGTCAGTTTTAACATAAAATTCGCTTAGTGAGCCTCTCGCTTAGTGAACTGCTCGCTGCAACATCTATTTTATGCATTTCTCACCTCTGTAAATTATTGCTCTATGCTTAGTTTGATTCCAACAGATGGCTCCCTCCCCCTAAAGCTGCACCAGAAAAGAAAAGGAAAACCACCAGAGGCTCCTCCTCAAGGTCACACAAGCTGCATAAGAACAAAATGAGAACCTGGTCCTGAACTATGATCAAAACAAGTTCTCAAATGAAGTAGCTTCAAACAGGTTCAACTCACTGATGAGTAGAGCTCTCCTACCTGAGAGGAGGGTTCAATTGAAACCCGAAGAGTATGACCACTTATAGCAGGAACATGAGAAGAGGCAGTGGCACCATGTTTTAGCCAATCTGCCAAATGAGATTGATGAATTAATTATGAAGGAATTTTATGCTAATGCATATGATGCAAAGGGATCTATGCCAAGATCGTCAAAAGTCTAGGGAAGGATAGTGTGTTTTGACCGAAGGACATTGAACAATTTTTTACAGACTCAAACCTTTTATCCTTGTCCATGGTGCACACTTATCATTGTCCATCCTGATCACAATTTGATTGCAGCCACTTTGTGCGGGTTAATGCAACCCTAGTTCGGATCTTAAGGAAGCATCTCAATTCCTTAGCACAGATGTGGAGTGCATTTTCGTTCTCAAATCTCAGCCCTAACACTCACACACCTGACATCAATATAGAGCATTCCTATTTGATATATAGGATTATTACAAGGGTTGACTTGGATGTGGGAGCATATATTTCCAAAGAAATTACATCCATTGCTGATGGATACCTTGGTAAGCTTGGACTCCCTGCGTTTGTGGCTGCTTTATGTAAGGAATAGGGAATAATATCTGAGTCAACAATCATACTTCGGCTCCTATCCACTCTTAATTAGAAATTTTTTTATCGAAATTGTGTTAATTAGGCTGAGCAGTCTGCTATGAATGCTCCTCCTTCAGTTCCCCCTCCTTGCAGAGGTACTAGAGTACCCAAAGCTCCTTCAACAGACTTGCTCACTGACTTCATGCGCCAGAGTCTTGCTAGACAGGAGGATATCCACAACTGGTGCAACAATATGAGACAGGGCCAGGTGTCACTACAGGATAACACGTATAATCTTTCCCTCGGCCTACCTGACTTCCCAGATGATACACTGATGACTAGAGCTCAGTTTGCTGCTCATATCCCTTTGATCAAGGGCGAGCCTTAGTCTAGGTGGGGGAGTGCCTATCAAGAGCAGTAGGATCCAGAGTCGAAGGATATGATGGCATGAAAGGGTGATGAGGAGGAAGAAGAATCGGATCCCAAATGGACTCAGCCGAGTCAGCAACAGTAGAGCCAATGAAGGTCTATACTAGATGGGTTTTGGTGATGTAGATACAGATGGACATTTATATGTTTTGTTTTCTTTTAGTTATCATTTGACTATGTGTTTATTTGGATTTTGTAATTTTGTTTTAAGACAATTTGACATTTTGATTTAATGAATGATGTGCTTTCTAAATAAGTGATATGATTTTGCAAGATGAGAACATGTATGATTGTGGTTGCAATGTGCTTAAAATGTGATCTTCTGCATGAGTTGAACTATGACCAGATATTGTGGAGTGTTTGAGAGGATGAATGAGTGAAACAGATGAGATGTTGAATTTGTTTTGGATATGGAATGGAATTTTGCATGATTGTGATTTACATACACACTTTTGGTTAAAAATGAGAAAGACATTGTTTTTGTTGATTATATAGCTACTTGGCCAAATAGCCAACCTTCATTTATCATTATACAATTGTGAAACCTTTTGAGCCTTGACATTTGTTTTTCTTCCACCTTGAGCCAATTAGATGTTATCTTACCTTACACCTTAGAAGAGAACAAGTTGATGTAATTCTTAACAAATTTGTTAATATACATGTAAGGACAAACACTAAAATTAAGTGATTTTAATCTTTGGTCTGGTTGTTCATACTCTATGCACAAGTGAACTTTTTGTTGATGAATGCACCATGTGATGCTTGTTTCATGTCTTTGGAAATTCATATAATTTTCTCTGATGTGCACATTCATTTCATCAAAATGTCAAATGTATATTTTGTTGTCATTTTTGTGATTTCATGAGGACATGAAATAATTCAAGTTTGGGGGAGTTGATAAGTGTTAAAAATATTTGATTTTACACCTATAAATGAGCTCAAAGTTATAATTATCCATGTATTTCCTCATTGAAAAGTTGTAATTAGACGTAGGAAAGTGTGTTGTAGTAAATTGTACATGAATTTATACATCAAAGTGGAGTGTTATCACATATTTCTCGCTAAGCTAGCAATAATTCACAAAATTAATTAATGTTTTATTCGCTCAGCGCACCAGCATAACTCATGGGATCTGTGCGCTTAACGAATCAGTTATTTTCTTTGGCTTTTAAAGTGAGAAATAGACAGAAAGTTGGTAGCTTCTGACAAAGAGCAAAGAACCGTAAAAGATTGCAGACTTTAGGAGACTACTTCAAGGCATCCAGACAACATTATATGCAAGGGATTGCAAAACTGCGTACGTTCTAGATTACCAGGAGTAGCTAATTCTTTCTTTCGTTGGAAATGAATGTAATGATTGACATTTGATGTAATCTTCCTGTTCAATATATATATATATATATATATATATATATATATCTGTGTGTGTGTGTGTATATATATATATATACATATATCATACTCTTTTCTTGTTATACTTGTCATAATACAGAAGTATGATGTATTTTATATATTCAAGTTGTACTGGTAAGTAAATTTGAGTATGAACGTAAGAAAAACAACCAAAAGGAACGATACTAGGAATAGTTTCAATTCTTCTGGTCATTTATAAACATCAGATTTTAATGAAGGGCTATGTTTAATTACTTAAGGAATTAATAATTGAACATATATCTTTAGATCTTCTTTTAAGGGATTAAACCAAGATACAATGATGCTAATGTTAGAATGCATATTTTATTGTTCTAAAGTTACTGTAATGTTAGTCATGAACTCAATCCCAAAGAAGCTTACTTTCAACTTTTAATTTCAAATTTTAATATTTTGTTAATTTCAGTATGTTATTTGACATGAATCAAAATTTCCATCGTTACTAAATTGATTTTGGTAAATAGTTTCAATTAGATAACGTAACTTAATTCCCTTGGGAGAACGATACTCTGAACTTACTCTTTATTACTTGTAATGATTTGGTATACTTGCCAAAAAGATTATCAGGAACTCATGTTGCAAACTCTCGCACGTGCTACTCTCGATCTCACACAACCTTCTAATATCGAAAACCCCGAGTCTTACCAAGCAAGTCGTGTTATTGATGTTCGTGCCTCTTTTGAAGGGCTCTTTGCACCACCAATGGTTTCAGTGGTGGGTTTATGATTTGTAGTCATTTGGTTGGTAGTTTTGAAGAGTCATAAATTTCTTGGTGAATGGAAGTGAAGATGGGATGAGATAAGTCTTACCGAGGAAGAAATATTAAAAAAAAGAAGAAAAAAGTGTTTGTGTTCAACATTATATCTTTGTCCCTTAGCCCTTTCCATGATGTGTGTTTAGCTCTGTATGGTCATTTATTTACAAGTCTCCAATGGCAGTCGGTGGTCAACACCAAGGAATTTCAACACCAAAGTCATGGGTTGAAGGTTGCTTATGGCATGAGGGGAGTCTATTTCTAGTGAAATTCAAAATCTTAGTCAGTAATTTCACCAACCCTTTGTTAGATCTGTTTTTGGGTGCTTTGATGAATAAAGGAGACCATTATAATCTTCCACCTTCACGATTTTTCATCGGCACGTCGTCATTTCTGTCGTTCACCGTGGGGAGGAGTGTGCTTCTAGCCAATGCATGCCCCATCAACCCATCAGTCAGTGATAGTAGTCCCTGCAGTTTTGTGCAGTTTTGTCACTTTCAGCCACTGTAGCTTTCAACCACTATAGGCCCTATCACCCCATCGGTTAGTGATGGTAGTCCCTACAGTTTTGTCGCTTTCAGCCATTGCATGCCCATCAGTAGTGATGACAATCCTTGCAGTTTTGTTGCTTTTAGCCACTACAGGCTCCATTCTTACTTGATGGCAATCCAGTCTCTACAGTTTGTTGTTGTCTACCACTGTTGGCCATCATCCACTTTTATGGAAATCTCCTTTGTCAAAGTCATCGTACTTGAAGTTTCATGGTACTAGTTGAAGTTTTGCAGTTGTCCACCAGTGTCTAATCCATAAGCTGTTGTTAGTTGTTCGTCGACCTATGATTGCACATCTGTTTGGCGCACACTCTTGAAGACAAATCATATATTTCAAATTGAGTTTATTCCAAGCTTTGTTCATACAATCTGTATGTTCCAGCTTGAGGGGGAGTGTTAGATATATTATCTTTGTTTTATGGATAATGATATTTTGGCAATATTTTAACATCATCTATGTGTCATTCTGTGATTGGTCCATGTTGGTGTTTATAATTATTATTATTGATTGTGAAGTGATTTTAGACCAATCACAAAATGACACGTAGATGGTGTTAAAATATTGTCAAAAAAATGTTGTCAAAGTATCATTATCCTTATTTTATACATATCTTTTATCTTTAGTTAGTTTGTTATTATTTCTTATTAGTATTTTGGGTTTCACCCAAATTTCTTCTATTATAAATAAAAGCCCTATATGCATATTTAACAAAAGAAAAATTAATCTCATATATAATTTCTACTATATTCAACTAGAGAGATAAAATTTAAAAATTAAATGATATATTTCACTATGTTTCAATCCAAACTTTTGAATAATTGAACTGAATTTACCAAAACTTTCTTCATGGAAATTAACATGGAGAAAGACATTGTTGATGTTTAACTGCCTTAGGATCCAATGATTTGATGCAGCCATAGTAAGGAGAAGGCGCAAAGGTGATAAGAGCAAAAGTATCAAGTAAATCTAACCCTTTTGTATCCTTTTGTTACAAGAAGAGTTTTGAATCACTTACTGTTGGGAAAATTTCACTATACACACTCATAACGTGACCCACACAAATAATTTTACTCTTCAATCCATTGTGGGTGATTTTCATTAAACTTTAGCAACCTTTAAATAGGTGCAAATTGGGCCTTGGACCAAGTACAAATAATAAAAACTGACAATAAAATATAACTTACCTAAAAATAAAATCTCCTTATTTTATCATAAAATAAAATTATACTTAATAAACACAAAATCATAATTAGTCATTCCTCTTTTATATCTATCAAATCAAACCAAATATTACTATACCCAAATATAATAAAATAATAAATGTCTAAAATTTAAGTTTATCCTAATAGATGGAACATCAGAGTTATATTTGGTCTAGTAAATCCTTTGGCAACCAATGACTGATTTTTATAGTGGGAGATCATTGAAGATCCAAATGCAATTGACAGCTAGGTAGTGAGTTCTTCGTTCATGGCTTTGATCCATTAAGACTCTATGTAACGGCGTGGTTCATTGATAAAAGAAAAAGAAAAGAAAAAGAAAGAACAATATACTTGAAGGAAGGGGATGAAGTATCATAATTGATGTATTTGTGAAGAAAGTATTTTATATAATATTATTGCTGTGAAAGACTTGAAGAAAATGGGAAGTTTTATTATGACGGTTGGATCTTTTTGGTTGAATGAGATTAAGATTGTAAGAAAAATTAATATCACGAAACACAGACATATAACTGAACATCAAGAACACTATTCTCAGTGTGATAAATTGAAAAATTAATATCATTGTTATGTAGTTATGTGAGATAAGGAGAGAGACTATTATTATCATGCAGAGTATTAGAGTATTAGAATGGTTAAGTAAGAAAAATGATATTCATCAAACAACACATTACGAGAAATTTCAAACAATACAATAATTTTATGGATTTCAATTTAAAATAAAACATTTTTACCCCTCTTCAAATTAAAATAAAATTTAATTTTTATATAAATATTATAAAAATAATTTAATTGAAATTGATATTTTTATTAAATATTTTTAACAAGATTAAATTTATTTATATTTATATTTTACATTAAATTTCATTTAAAATTATTTTTAAATTTTAATTTTATTTGTTTTAAATTGTTATAAATTTGTTTAATATTAATTTATAATTTTATATTTAAATTATACAATTTTTATTTTTAAATCAATTCAATTCCAATACTTGTATAGAAATTATTGAATTTTACACATTTTAAAAATATTCAATAATTTAAAAAAATTGAAAATGTTGATAATAAAAAATGTAATTGATAAAAAAGTTTAATATATTTGTTGGTTGAAATTAATTTTGAATTTTTTTTATTAACATCATTTCCTATTATCAACTTTAAAAATTTTTAAATAAAAATTTATGTAAAATATATATATATATATATATATATATATATAAATAAATTTAATCTTATTAAAAATATTTAATAAAAATATTGATTTTAAAAAACATATTCATATAATATTTGTTTAAAAAATATTTTTCTTTTGTTTAGAAAAGGAAAAATGATTTAATTTAAAAAGAAATTAAAATTGAATTAAAACAAAATAAAATAAAAAATTAAATTAAGATTAAAGTAATTACACATAAAAGTGATACGTGATAATGTTATTAAATTTTTAATACGTGAAAAATTCTTATTATTTTACAAAAGGTTAAAAGAAATAAAAAATAAAAAATTTAAAAAATATTTTAAAAAATAAAAAAAAAGTTTTAATCATTTCGGAAGTCCCTACTTGTGCAAATTAGTGTCAATTATATCCCTGTCTTTTGAAAGAGCTCAATTGGGTTCCTTTTTATGTAGAATTGAATCCTGCCCTTAAATTCTGTAGACGAAGTTAAATTTGTTGCCTGGTGGCATGATGAAGTGACATTTCATAACCACGTGGCACATAAATCAGATTGTACCAGATTTGGTCAACTATCCTAGATCCTAACACACCATAATGAACTAGTTAAATTCTGTCACATCATCATCCCTGCCACGTCAACTGTCACATCATCATCCTCTCTACAAAAACCCTAATTCCCTGACCCTTGCCACCATGTTGCAACTGTGCCGCCACCATCACTGTCCTGCGCTGTCGCAAGGCTGTCGCCTAACCCTAATTCGCATCGCAAAGTCGCCGTAATGTCTATCCTAACACTACCAAACCCTATCTCCACCACCTCAACCTCATAGTGAGTCACGAGCCTCCATGGCCACCACCATCAAAACCACAAATTGTCGTCATCTTCAACCATCACCGCAAATCCTCCATTGACGCCGCCAAACCCTAACATCGCCATCATCCTTACCATCAATCCTCGACAAGCCGCCTTCGTTGCTACTCGCACTAGGTCGCATCACGAGAACCACTTTGTCCTCATCGCTGCACCATCTACAGCGACGAGATCATCTTCTTCACCATCAATAACCAAAAAACCACAAACAGATCCGCAGAAAACCAAGATCCGACCATACCCTAAATGTTGTCGCTGCTACAGATTGTGAACGTCTTCTTCCACCTCGCACAACTCCAATCGCGCGATTCGCCTGCAGATTAACCCAAGAGTGACCCACATATCTTCGTCTTCTCCATTGACACACCAGAAACAAATACTCGCGAGTTCTTTCGTTCTCCATTACTTGCAAATCAGACGCAAAAACAGTGTATCAAATCATAGGGTCTACTTCCTTCAAGCTAGAATCCCAGTCGCGGTCCTTCATCATTCCTTGAAAGCAACTCACGACACAAAATTCTCGCTCATGACGGAGCACGAAGCCTTCCCCATTCCCTTCAATCTGAAACCCTAATTTTGGGTGGGGAAGGGGCTGACACATGGCAAGACCTCATTGGCCACGTCCATGTAGTCATTATGTGGACCTCTTTATTTGTACGTTGAAATGCCACTTCACCATGTGTTGAAAGGATTTTTGGTCACACAAAAAGTCAACAAACCCTAGTCCCCATTAATGTAGCATAGGGCAACCAGGGGATCAATCCGCAGACTCGGTGAAAATCAAGTTTAGAAATGTAAAGTTAGATCTTGTATTATTTATTAACTATCTAAACTAGGTGGGAATATAAAAAATATGAAAACAATGAAATTAAAAAGGAAAAGAGAGCTAAACTATAATATGTTTAAAAGAAAAGAAGGAAGAAGATAAAGAAATAAAACCTGAAACCTAAGCTAAAATGTAGAACCTATGTATAACAGAACATAACCTAAACTAAAATGAGAAGTGAATGTAATTAAAACTAACCTATGAATGCTGAAAATTAACAATGCAAGGAAACTAAAACTAACTGGATAAGAAAACAAATGATGTATGAATTCAATTAACATAACATAACCAAATGAAATAAAATGGAGAGTTCTACTATCTAAGCAAAACAACCCGACCTATTCACAAGAATACCAAAAATAAAGGAAAAAGACAAGAAGCATTGGCTAAAACAGAAATTAGAATCAAATTCATGTGGACCAGTGCAAAGAATGTGTGATCACTTTTCAGGAAGACATCCTGGGGAGTTAAGCCCATTACAGGGTCTTAAAGTTCATTTGATGAACTCAAATTATGTGATCTTCCAATCAATTCACCAAACCACAGTAAATTCAACTCTAACTCTTATTTCTAACCAAGATCAGATTCAGAAACCTATTCTACAATCATCTCAATCAAAATAGTAATACAAATTCTATCAACAGAAATTAACTAAAGTATGTAGAGATGGTACCTAAAGTCTAATCATGGAAGTCAGATTTAAAAACATAACCTAAAACACTAAACAGAACTAAAAGCATTGGATAAAAATCACAAATCTGAACTAAAATGCTTGAAAATGGTGTATCAATTGAGTTATTATTATACAAGAAGACATCCCGTTCATAATATGCCCACCTCGGGGTCTCAAGTTCTAATATAGAACTTAAAATGAATAACAATCAATCAATGTACCAAATCAATACAATTTCATTCAACTTCATCATTTTTAACCAAATCTACAAACAACAAGAATATTTTTTCATTGATTGAACTCGTATCTGTCTCGAGAAGACATCTCGATCATTTACGCCCACCTCGAGGTCGTATAATTCCAAAAGGAATTTAAAATGTGCATATTTCCGAGTTCAAATCAATTTTTTTCTCAAAACAACACAAGAATGATCTTATTGATTTTTCTCCAAGCTCAACTTCTCTGTGTAAGGTTTCCATGATTGCAATGATTGCATTCTTCTCATCTCTCCACTACAGCAAACTCAGCTCTCCTTTCCCAGCTAGCTCAACCAGAACTTCTTTCATGCCTTCCGTGTGTGCAGCGTCCTCTTCATTTAATTCTACAAAACATTCACTAAATTCAAAGTCAGCATGCATAAGTGGATCATCAAACATTGCATCTTTGTTAACAGTGAACTCAAAATCATTTTCAATAAAAAACACAACAGTTCGGTTTCTACATTACCACCCGTTCGATTTGAGAGCATCACCACTTCTTCAACACCCGTTTTGTCTGAAGATAACACTTCTTCTTCATCAACTGTTTGGTTTTGCTTAATTCCCGTTCGGTCAAACCACAACAGTCGTTCGATTTCTTCATTGACACCCGCCTGGGTTAAGAACAACACCTCTTCATCGGAATGTGCTCGGTTTGAAGACAACATTTCTTCTTCATAAACCTTTCGGTTTGAAGGTAACACTTCTTCGTCAGCCACTACTCTTGAAGACCACCGTTCAGTTTCTTCATCATCCACACGAGAAGATGACATTCGCTCGGCTTCTTCACACTTTGATGCATGGTCTATCTTCTCCGAGTACAACACGTGTTCAGACAAACATTCTTTCTCAGGAAATCTCCAGGTTTTCTCATCTTCATAGGGTTTTACAACGCTCATCAACATGACAAGATCGGACTTTGAATCACATGCCTCTTGTGCAAGATTCGCTGCTTCGTCATTCTTGGTCTTCTTCGCGTCTTCATTGTGCCAGCACTCTGTAGAGTAGTGCCCGAACTTGTTACAGGTATAGCATTGAACACTTCTTTTGTCTTTTTTTCCTCTGCCTCGAAACTTTCTTCCTCCTCTGTTGTTTCCCTCCTTCTGCTCATTGTCATCGTCTTCGTCAATTTGTTCAGAGGGATTCGTACCTCTATCACCCGTTCGGCCACCGCGTGTCCATCCTCTTCCTTTTCCAGCTCCTCGACGTTTGAAGCTTTGATTACTTCTAGCCTGCAACTCCTGAATCGAGTCTTGCATGGCACAATTTTCTGCATTTTTCCTTTCAATTAATCGCTGCTCATACGCTTCAAGGGTGTTATGCAATTCTTCCACCTTCATCGTCTCAAGATCTTTGCTTTCTTTTATAGCAATCGTAATGTGGTCATACTAGGGTGTCAAAGTCCTGAGAATTTTTGCCACGATCTTCTTGTCTTTCACAATCTTACCTCACGATCTCATGGCATTCACCAAGACTTGCATCCTTCCGATGTACTCCACTACCATTTCCTGCTCCTCCCCCATACATAGAAGTTCATATTGCCTCTGTAGGGACTGCAGACGAACCTTCTTCACCTTGCCATAATTACAATAACCATCTTACAGAATGTCCCAGACTTCTTTGGCGGTGGTAGCTTTTGATACCTTCTGAAAGATTGTTGCAGAGATGCATTGATGCAGTAACATTCTTGCTTTGTAGTCAAGCCATCTGTTCTCCTTGTACTGCTTCGTTTCTTCTGAGGTACCTTTCGAAGATTCTTTAAAGCGTTTTTTTACTATTTCATCAACTTCTTGAAACCCAAGTATGACCTCCATCTCGGAAGGTTGTTGTGTATCAGTCTCGCCATCACGCCGTTCTTTGATCGTTACTTTTGAGTTTCACCAGTTCTCGAAACCAAAGGGCTCTGAATACAACTGTTGACGCAACATGGTGTAAGTAGGGATGCAGAGAATGAAAATAAGAGATAGAAGGAGTAGAGGGTATAAGTCTGAGAGAGAAAACGAGAGTTAATTCTCATTAACCAAAATGAGGTATATATGTATACCGGGGTATAGAGAAAGCTAGATTGTAATTTTACAATTAACACCGTTTAGGGTTTAGTTTTATTTCGAACACATAAGACCATGAATGACATATTAGCTTCAATATATTTATTAACTTTTTGGTGAACAATGAGAGTTGACTGTTTTTATTTTACTTCTCAAAATTACAAGAAAATACAATAATATTCTTCACCTTTTTTTTTCAGAATATATCAACATTCTATTTTTCTAAAATTTGTACACAGATTAAAAAAATCAAATGAAAAGCTGTAAATGTAATTTAAGAAAATTACAAATTATTAATTTGTATTGAGATTATTCTTTTATTTTTCTTCATGTAGTACTAGTTTTTTTATCCTGTAAACCCACTTTTATATTAAAAGAGCATGAGAAACTGGGAAACCACAAAAGAAAATGTGTGACATCCATTATCACTACTACACTACCAGATATTGCATATATTAGCTTGGTACGTATACTAGTTTGATATCTATTTTAAAATGTGTTTTCTTTGAATTTTTTATATTGAAAATATTTGTTTAAATTTCTAACACATTATTTTTAGTTCTTGTGAGTTTATGTTATGGTTACTAAAAATTATATTTATATTATAATATAAAGACAATTCGTTATTTTTTAATTAATAATTTTTTAAAATTATCAATTTTACTTTTTAGATAACATTTTTTAATTTTAACTTTTTAATTTTTTAAATAATTAAAATAAATATTTACAATAAAAAAATAATTACAAAATAAATATTATTTTATTATAAAATTATGAAATTTATTTATATTAATTTTTATAATTATAATTTTATTATTATAAAAAACAACACACCGTGTTTTTGTGGGGCAATTGAAATTACACAAACATCTATCAGAGACCGTACCGGTTTTGACCAAGCATCTTCTTCCGGCCAACCAAGTATTAAAACTTTATTAAATGTGTTAAGTCACCCTTCTTTGTTCTCACGAGACTATATGATGGAATCTGCATGATGTATTCCTCTTTTTCCTATTTTTATAATTTATTGTAGACATGTACATAGGTTAGTATTTACTATAAATATCGAGTTACTCACTCGTATTCCTCACTTATAAGGAAAATGTTTGTTTGACACCAAGATTTGACACAAATTTGACACCGTCCAGGTATCAAATTGTTATTGGCTGATGTTTTATTTACTGAAACGTTTTTTTTAATAAAGTGGCAGGGGCAGAACTGGAATAATGAGTGTTTGAATATCATTTTGCAATTGGCGGTTTCATTTTCGTTTCAAGAACAGTTTCGAACACTTTCGACTTTCGCCTCCTCTCAACGTCTTCGTTCTTCGTCCACCACCATCTCGACCATTGCTGCGTTCTCTCTGCGTTCTTTGTCCACCACCATCTCCATAGCTGCCTTCTCTCCGTTGCTCCGTTGAGAACAGTTGTCGAGAACAGTTTCGAACACCAACGCCTCCTCTCAACGCCTTCTATGTCCACCATCACTATAACTATTGCTTCATTCTCTCCATTGCTCCCTTCGTTTCATTTTGTCTCAACCAGGGAAAGGCGACGATTGAGAAGGTAAGGGCGTATTTTGGCATTGGGGTTTTTGGTTTGGGTGGTGGTCATGTTTCTGTGGTCATTTGCTGTCATTGTCGCTTTTTGGTGGTTTGGGTTTTTATAAATGATTTTGCTTCTCATTATAATGTGGGTGTTCAGGGGTTAATTTTTTTTTGTAAACCCTAACCAACTATTGATATTTGACCTGTTTCAGTTGGAATGGCTTCCTCAATCCCAAATGTAAGATAAAGTTTGTTACTTTGATTTAGTCGGATAATTTGTTGTTAATATTAACAATGTTTTGTTTATGTGTTGTAGTGGAGGGTTCGTACTTGTTTGGATACATCTTATATCATTGCAATGAATCATTTGTTGAGAGAAGATCATCTTCTACGAATTTGTGACACACCTTTCAGGTGGTGTGTGTATCTACGTGAAAAGGTGGACATAAACTGTGAGTTAATTAAGGTGATGGTATGTCGGTGGG
>NC_028360.1:8402728-8404055 GCF_000741045.1 Vigna radiata var. radiata
ATGAGGAAGGTGTTGGAGTTGTTGATGAAGAAGGTTTAGATGAGGAAGGTGTTGGAGTTGTTGATGAAGAACCTTGTGGTGGTGAAGAAGGTGNTGGAGGAGTTCNTGAAGAACCTTTAGGTGAAGGTGTTGGAGGAGTTCATCAAGAACCTTTAGGTGGAGCTTCCAATGAAGAACTTGTGGCTGAACTTGAAGAAGAAGTTCAAAAGGTTGTTGAAATTGTTGAACTTGTTGAATATGGACAACCGCATGCACCGCAACCAATGGCAATCGAACCTCTGCGTGCAGTTGCTGGTGATCCAAGGCCTAGCATCAATGCTGAGCAACTCTACATTGCCGTTAGCGTAAGGGATAGACCACACAGGTAAGTAATGATAATTTAGTTTAATGTATTGTTTTGGGTGNGGTTGTTTATTGAAATATACATTTGCTTTTAATCAGGATCGTCTGTGAAATAATTGGGCAGTCATTGAGCACAACATCTATTCAAACCTTAGGTCCTCGCGAACTGGTTGATAACATGGTTAGTGTTTTATGTCCCTAGTTCATTTATATTTTGATTATAATTTGGATTCAATGATGAATTTTGAATGTGTAGTTGGTGCTATTTGCAACGACTGTATTTATGCACTTTGAGAAAAGGAGGACGGGGGTTGTGAAGAGGATCCTTTTTAGTTCGTTATATGCGGTAACCTATTCTGTTTTAATGTATTGATTTCAGTTCCTTTATTACTTTTTGTGTGTTAGTCATTTAGGATTGATGTATTTCATCGTACTCCCAGGACCTTATAATTGCTGATTATTTGAAGAAGGACAAAAACCGTCGTGTGTTTAGTGCCCATAATTACANCAGTTGTTTGCGTGCGGGACACTTTAGCCTTGCAGACATTCCAACAGCTGACTTTGTAAGTGAGGTTTTGTTTTTTCTTTGTATGTCGTGCAATGTGATATATAGAAAATGTTGAATTTTTAACTTTGTTTTTGTTGGTTTGTAGNTGTTTCTTCCTTTTTGCCATAATTATCATTGGTGGTGCTATGTTGTAAAAATTAGCACATTGGAATTATATATTATTGATTCTATGGCGAAGGGCGTAAGAGACCGCAGAAGGATTGACATTCATGTGGTATGTGTTAGCCAATTTCAATTTTGTTATTGAGTTCGACGTAATAATGTATTGGTTAGGTCTAATACTTATTTTGAGTTTGTAGGCTGCAAACCTTGCCAGATTTTTTTGCATGTTGTACAACAAACCGGAAGGGAGTATTGCTCCTTTGAGTTTTGTACAAACAAAAATTCCTTCCCAGCCCAACCTGTAAGTTTCAATAA
>NC_028360.1:8407940-8410236 GCF_000741045.1 Vigna radiata var. radiata
CACTTATTTGAATTCAGGGGCATTATTTGTCGACATTCTCTTTTAGTATTTGGTCAAGAAGATGTTTGCAATGTGTCAGCCAAATACGTCCTTCGGCGTTGGAGTAAGAATGTTCGTAGAAGACACACCCTGATTAGAGCAGCCTATAATACCTCTAAGCTTCAACCTACGATGCAAAGATACCAGGTTTTGTGTAAAAAATTTTTTGAAATAGCAGAGGTCGCTTGTGAGTCAGAACATGTATCTGATAACTTGGAAAAAGATCTTGATGTACTTGGACATAAATATGGATGCAGTTCATCCATGACTACTAAAATCATTACTGATGGTGATGAACTAAGATATGAAAATCCTTTAAACAATCCAACACCTGAGACAGAGCGGGGAAATGATGATGTTCTTGTGCGCAGTCCATTAACAGTTAAGCGAAAAGGGAGACCTCGCACAAACAGGTTGAAGTCAACCGTGGAGAAAAGAACAACAAAAAGAAAACCATCGTCAGCAAAGAAGTCATCCATACCATTGGTACACGATTGTTCTTGTTTGATCCTGTTTCTTATTTGCATCAACCTTTGTCAAATGTGATTTGTCTCCTAATTCCTATTTCAATTTTTTAGGAATCTACAGTACCTGATGCTCTACAAAGTGCTGAGGTCATTCAAGTTTCATCCCAAAGTTACCACTTCTCAGACCAATCCGCGTTGCCGCCATCTGGATTTATGTCTTTGTTATCTGCTGTGCATAACACTTTTGATAATAACATACTTTGATGTATATAAGTGATTGTTATTGAAGTTGGCATGAATATTATTATTTTGTCTAAAACAATTTTCATTATGAAATGTTAAAATAACGTCAAAGTAAGCTTTAAAAATAAATTCATAGGTTATGATACATGGCATGCCCTGCATCATTGTTTAAAAAGCCATTATATTCTGCAAATAAGTGTTGTAATCGATTACGAAATTTATGTAAACGATTACGAACTGTCTTGGGTTCCTTTAAATACCAAATACATGGTTCAACTGCCCACGTTCCCCACTGCCCACGTTCCCCACTTTAGGTTTAACTTCCCACCCCTCCAACTTTTAAACTAAACTAACCTATTTCGTGAAGTTGTGGTCCTCCATTTGCAGAACTTTGTCCATCCATGGCTGACCGTGCAAGGAAGAAACAGAGGAGAGCTTCGTCACGCCCTCAACGTCGCCCTCGAAGTCCGACGCCTTCCCCACCCCCATCTCCAGGTCACCAATTGTTCTCTTCGCCTACACAGTATGAGAAATTTAGTTTGCATTTTGTCAATCGACACATATTGGAAAGCAAATACCTTGATGAGGACTACTTTGAGGTAAGCAATTTCGATTTCTACGACATTTTACGAGAAGCAGGACTTAGCGAATTTGTTTCTTTGAGAAAACCATTTTATCCCCAATTAGTTAAAGCTTTTTACACCAACTTGGAAATTTCTGAAACTGGAGTTGTTCGAAGCGAGGTCAAAGGGGTTAAAATTAGAGTAAGTCCAACTCTGTTTGAACAAATTACTTCCCTCCCATGTACCGGAGTTCGTTACGAACGACGACTTGTTGATGACTAGAAACAAGAGTACAATCCCATAACTGCAAGGCAACTTGTTTGTACTGCAAAAGCAGACTTGAGTGGTCGAATAACTGCAGGGGGATTGAAGGTGCAGCCAAGGATATTGCATTATGTCGTAACCAGAATATTGATTCCACGTTACTCAAATATTGGTCAGGCATCAAACGAGGATATCCTGCTGTTATGGGCACTTTTGAATTCAAAGCAAATTAATTGGGGACATGTTGTCCGCCATAGGATGATAAGGGCTTTGTCTGACAATGAAAGGCTGCCTTATCCTCATTTGGTTACTATGTTGTTGGAACACTTTAATGTGCCCATAATTGATGATCCAATTACTGATATAATGGACAAACAATTGGTGGGATATGAGAAAATATTATCCTTTGGTTATGTCCAAAATGCAGATGGAGTGTGGGTACACAAAGACGACGCAGACAACCAACACAAAGAAGGCACAGAAGTGCATGATCGTGATCAGCCAACTTTTTCTACAACACTTGAAGATGTTATAGAACGCATTGAGCAACTGAAGACGTATGTTGGTACAAGATTGGACAATGTAGAAGCAAGACTTGGCAATATTGAGAACCGACTTCCACAAGTTGGAAACATGCAGCACCCTTTTTATCATTTCAGTTCCTAGTTTGAACCTACTTTGAACTTTGTCTTTATATGTAATGTCTTCCATTTCGAACTT
>NC_028360.1:8413451-8432912 GCF_000741045.1 Vigna radiata var. radiata
CAAAAAAAACCCTAAACCCAAACCTAAAACCGAATACCCAAACACAAATCCAAATACCCAAACCCACAATAAACGAACTTACCTTCGTCCACCGATGCTCGATTCCGGAACTTGCCATTTCAGAGCAGTGGAGAGCAAGGGAGACGACGAGACTATGGAGAAGAGTAGTCCGTTAGCAAGGGAGACGACGATAACTGTGAGAAAGAAACGAGAGAAAATGTGAGAGAGAAACGAGAGAAACCTCACATTCAAACTCAAAATGCTCAGGGGTAAAAAAGGAAAACAAAAACTGTCTAAAACTCTGCATTTTTCAAACCAAATGTAAAAAAAAAAAAACGTATTGGCCAATAGCATTTTGACACGTAGTAGTGTCAAATGAGTGTCAACTCTATGGTGTCAAAATAAGGGGATCCCTTAGATAAATAAGAATAAAGTTTTCTGCATCAGAAACTACATTGTGCTCTCTAGGTTTCCTTAGTTTTCAAATTGAGTTATTATTAGATTTTCGAGTTCGTATACATTTTTCGCTGCGTACATATCTGGAGGAAATCTCGAGGACTTCAACTCGCGTTCGCACCGCTCGGACAGGTGTTCTCCTCAAGGCATCTTCCATCACTATACATAACAGGTTACCATTTTCCAACTGCAGTCAGCAAACACACCTGTATAATCCATTTTTCAGAAAAAGGCCACAGCTTCCTTTCCCTAAACTGTGATTGATTTCTTCAGCATGAAAAGCGTGAAGGTAGCTTACCTTGGTCTGATAACATTTCTGTTAAGTTGTATTGGAATCAAGTATGGAATCTCCAATACCAATCCTTTCCATGATTCAACCCTTTCTCTTCTCGTCACTGCTGTGTGTTCCCATCTTATTGCATCCGCAGCTGACATGGACAATCCAAACACCATCATTATATTTGTTTTGTCAGGGATAGTTGCATGTGAAACACTGCTGTGGATTCTCATTGCTCAGCTTTTCTGGTTCTCTCTAGTTAACTTCCTTGTTTTACTAATACTCAATTTCTTGTTCTCTCAATTCCTCACTCAGCTGTTCCTTCTCTATTTCAACTGCATCACTCAGTTGCTCCCCGGAAAACCTCCAAATGGTTCTGACATGCCAAATACAGAACAGCAACCGCAGGTCTCCCAGGTGTAGCATCTCAGGTATGGCCTGGTTCATCAATATGTAGTTTTTTAGTTGTGTTTCTGCTTTTATGCATATGCTCATATCATGTACTCTTAATTACAGGCTATTTTACTTTTACTTTGATTTTCTATACAAGTTGGAGTAATTAACACAATACTGTTCATAGATCAAATGGGATAGGTAATTCACCATTGGATTGATCAATTTAACTTTTCTTGCTAAGGATGCAAAATATTCAATTCAGAAAAGTTCCATTGCAAACATGCTTTAAGGAGGATATATTGGGTAAAACTTTCTGAATAGGGCAATACTTACTAATGAATCCCAATAGCAGAAAAAAAAGGCTTCCCATAAGAGTGCTCTTGACGATGTTGATGGACTTAAGACTAGTTGCTTGATCTTGCTGTATAGAAAACCAAAACAACTTATCTGAAATGAAAACCCTGAACTGAAAATAACTAATGAAAGGCCAAGTTATAGCCGTTTTAAGATAAAGTGTGTCCTAAATATACTGTATATCGATGTTTGAGATTTATACATGAAGATCTAAGTCTAGTCCTAAAGGATGCAAATGTATTTCTATGTATAGCCTCTATTATAAGGTATGAACTGCTTTCCATATATTCTCCTTCTCGGGTTCCATGAATATCAAGATTATATTTTTAAGGGATTTAAGAGATAGCACTGTTTTATTTATTTTTGTCCCCACTTTGAGATAGCTTCGTTGCAATTTTGTCCCAATGTATTTGGGTTTTTCCTAGAAAGTTTGTAAAGGTGTTGTTAGTAATGAGGTATTTTATGGTTCAGTAGGGGATTGAGTTGCACTATTGCTTTTTAATTTCTGTTTATCACATTTACTATCATCATTTTGCCTCAACATGATTAAAATATCCTACATCTGTTTGTTTCCATGTTTTCTAGCTCATGTTGTGTAAAATTGAATTCAGTGCTGCCTAGTTCTAGTCTAAGAAATGCTTTTAGTGGACAGTATTGGAGAAAAACATTGTATAGGTCAATATCTACTGTGGAACCCCTAAAGTGAAAACATACACTTCTCCATAACAGGACTATTTTTGTTTGTCTATCATGATGTTGTTGTTGAGGACTATAGAAGGGTACTACCAATGGCAAATGTCATTATAAGTTATAACAAGTTTGGAATTGTTGTGAACGAGACAGCACCATTGCATGAAACTTAACTTTTACGCCCTTAATCCATTTATACCAGACAGGAGTGTAGGGAAGGCAACAAATTTATGATCATCCCACAATAATAGCTTCATTTCTATTATCACAATTTAGTCGGGTTTTTCTTTTTCAAATATCTTGATTTGCTACCAAGACAATTTCTATTCCAACCGAAACTCGAATTGAGAGTTCCTGTAATTTGTTTTTTAATGAACTTGTCTCATAAGAAATGTAGGGAGTACAGTTTTTCAAGTCTTTGGCTTATACTTAAAAGTCTGTATAATTTCAGGTATAGAGGCACACCAACTACTAGTTTTACCCCTCTTGGATTGTCAAATATGATTTGTCTCTTTGTTTTGGCCTCAAGTGTTCTACATTACCCTATCATCAGTAGGTCTTGTCTGGTTTCATGAATTTCTTTGAAGGACAAAGAAGGAATGATACCATTGCTGCCTTTGATTATCAGTCATGCGCTCTCTGTGGCATAGCAGTCGGTAACAGAGTTTCTCTCTCCCACGCTCTTGAAATTCTTGAAATTGAACTTGCCATCCTTGTTGATTTTCTTTTTCTTTTGCAGCTTCTCTTCGTCCTCGGAGATTTCAAGGAATCACATGACATCTATTCTTTCAGTAATGACACGGAGGACTCTTGCCATTTCTCCCATTATCCTTTCACTGCATTTTTCTTTTCTTCTTTATTTCTGTTTCCTCCATATTTTTTCTTTTGTACTTTAATGCTTGTTTGCTTCTCTGGCATCTTAAAATGGATTACATTACTAGTTAGTTTTGCAACTCCATTTACATAACTCTGTTGTGTTAGTTGAGTAAGGAATTTTTGAAAGAGAATTTCAGTATTATCCAATTCCATTTTACTTAACTCTGTTGTGTTACCTGACACACCCTTTCTTACCTCTTGTTTCTCTTTTCTTCTATATATAACTGCACTCGCTCCTTACCAAATGGAAAACTCCTTCTGTTGAAGTCAAGTGAGAGAAATCCTTCTTGTGCTTCATATTGTCCCTTGTATTTAACTAATCCCTAACTACTGTCAATCTTCTTTTTCTGGATCATCACTACTTTTTTGTTTACAACTCATATTTCTGCAGAAGATGCAGAACCTAATGCATACATGGGTTGGAATGCTGTCTCTACATAGGAACGTAAAAAAAGCAGGTAGGGGTTTTGTGAAAATGTATGAAAAACCATAATTGTTTTCTTAAATTCTGTTGCTTTTTTTTTTTTTTCAATATAGCATCCGTGTCTTTAATTTTCAATAAGCAGTTAAACATTTTTATAGGAGTTAATCGTATTTAAGAAATAATGCTTGAATAGTACTTGCTTAGTCTGATCAAGAACTGAGATTTCAACTGTTCCTAACGATCCCATTTACATCATATTAATTTTCATGTATGGTTAGCATCATTAAACTTTTTTATTTGATCAGAAGTGTTTTTCTTCTTCAGACATCATGTCTTAAATCAAGATGTACTATTTTAGGCCTATGGGAATGGAAAGTAAATTTTACAATTTTCAGTAACTCCAAATACGCTTTAAATTTTTTATTTATCAAATATTTATTTAGATAAGGAAGGCACTTCGATCAAGGAGAAAAAATAAGTACCTCAAAATTTTAATGAAAAAAATCTGATTGATATAAAACTCTGAAAAGTGTTGAACGATAGGCCAAATTTTTATTGGCTAATCAATAACTATAATACTGTCAATAAAAAACCAACCTTGGTTAACGTTGAATAAAAAAAGTTGACTTACCTTGAAAAGTAATTTCAGCTAAAAAAAATACTCAAATTGTTGAGAAAATAACTCTACCAATAAAAACTAAATTTTATCCTCATAGTTACATAGTCTTATTTTTCTTGAGGAACATATGTAATGTATATTTGTTGGAGTGAGATTTGAGTTTCCCATCTTATTGCATCGGCAGCTGACATGGACAACCCAAACACCATCATAACATTTTATTTGTCAGGGATAGTTGCATGTGAAACACTGCTGTGGATTCTCATCTCTCAGCTTTCCTGGTTCTCTCTAGTTAACTTCTTGGTTTTACTAAATTTTTGTTCTCTCACTTCCTCACTCAGCTGCTCCTTCCCTAATTCAACTACTCCCTGGAACGCCTCCCAATGGTTCTGAGATGCCAAATACTCAACCGAAACCTTAGGATTCCCAGGTGTATCAGATCAGGTATAGTCTGGTTCATCAATATTTAGCTTTTTAGTTGCGTTTCTGGCTTTATGCTTATGCTCATATTATGTAATCTTAGTTTTCTCTATTTTTCCTGATTATTACGGGGTAGATTAATCCCCAAATCATCGGGTTATTATCTGCAAAATAGACCAGCCTATTTCAGTTTTAATCTGATTCTCTATACAAGATGGATTAATTCTGATAACAGGGTACTGTTCATGGACTGAGTGGGATTTGTGGTTCTTGATTAATTCCCAATTTTTGGGTTCAACAATATGTAGGGTTTGAGTTGTTTTTAGGCTTTATGCTTATGCTCATGTTATATATGCTTTATTTTCTCTAGAACTGTTAAAATGGGTTACAACCCGCAAGCCAACCTAGCCCACCACGGGTTTGAGTCGGATTGGATTTGAAAAAATTGTATTTTTTTTATGTGGGTCAGATTTCAACCCGGCTCAGGCTGGTTGAATCCGTGGTGGGTCGGGTTGGCTCACCAACCCACCTACCTAATTTTATTTTAGTAAAATTTAATTTTAATTTTATAAAAAGTATTTATTAGTTTTTTTTTTTGCTTGAAAAAATTATATAGGTTCTCTATTTTCAAAATTAATTAAACATCATGTTGGAAGTGAAATTTGGGAGTGAAATTCTTTTAGGTTTGAATTATAGAAGGTTTATAATTTTTATAAATTAAAAAAAATTGTAATTAAGTGGGCCAGTGAGCCAATTAGTTTACCCATCAACCCGTGGTGGGTTGGGCCGGGTTCGAATTTTTCTGACTCGTTAATAAACGAGCCGGGTTGGGTTGACTCACTAAATGACTAACCCGTGGTGGACCGAGCCGAGTTGAACTGGATTACCCGTTTTGACAGCTCTAATTTTCTCTCTATAAAAATGCTTTCCTTTTATGTCAGTTGAAGTCGGATTTAAGTTCCTAATAATTACAGCTTAGATTAATCCCCAAACCATCGGGTTATCATCGGTAAAATATACCAAGCTATTTTATTTTTACTTTGATTTTCTGTACAAGTTGGAGTAATTAACACAATACTGTTCATGGACAACCTGGGATAGGTAATTCACAATTGTATTGGGTAACTCATTGTTTGATCAAAATGTTGCAGAAGATTCAATTCAGAAAAGCCTAACTCCACTGCAAACATGCTTTAAGCAGGATATATTGGGTAAAACTTTCTAAATAGGGCAATACTTACAGGTATGACTGGGCACAGTTAATTTAAAAACTCTAAACTATAGGTAATCTGTACTACTTTATACTTAAAAAACTTAAATTATTTTTACTGAAAACTAATTATACTGTTTAATATTTCAGTTTAAATATACTGAACTTATTCTAGTTAACTGCCGCCGTTGAAGGTTTTACCGCACTCAGCTGTTGCCGAACCGTTGAGGGTGCTGAGAACATTTCTCCCTTTTCTGGAAAGAGAAGCAAAGGGATATCACTCTGCAACCGAAAGGTACAAATGATTTTTCCCTTTCCCTTTCAAAAGAGATAATGGAAAGCGATGCACTTGAGGGACTTGAGGGTGTGTTCATCTGGAATGATACCACTAGTTAATTTTCTTTTAGATTTTATGGGAGCTTTAATTGATTAGGAAGATTTGATTTGATTTGTCTTTTTTTGGATAAGATAGATTAACCTATAGAGTTCCAGATTGATTGATAAAAAGAGAAAGCCCCTTTTTGTTGTTCAGCCCCTTGAGAAACATCTAAGGGGTGCCATGATTCTTCAAATGGAAGGCACCCGAGTTCTCACATGCAAGGGCTATGAGTTTCTTGGCATTGGGATCCATGGGTATAGATGATGATGCAGGATTGTTTAAAATTACCACCCTCTTCAAGGATACATCCTGTGTTCCATGTTTTCTTTCTTGAGAAGGCAGTGGCTGACCATAAAACAGTAGATTAACTAAAGTATTATGAAGAGGGGGGAGCGAGTTAACCAAATTCTAAGAGTTTGAGAGGAGAAATAAGAGAAACAATTATGGATATCTTATGTAACTAACTAAATGACACTTAGTCAGCTTGTTAGTTAAAGTTAGTTTTTTATGAGGACAAACTGTAATGAGGGTATATATAAAGAAGGATAAGGGAATATAGTATGGGATTTTTGTGCTTTGGTTGAGAGGAACAGGTTCCTCAAAATTCCTGGGTATGTTGTTTTCTATAATTGTTTCATTATTTAGTGAGTAACATAAACAGTCTCTTGTCTTCTCTGTTCTTTTATTCTTTCTTTTCTTTATTTTTGTTATATTCTGGTACCATTTTTTTTCAAATTGGTTTCAGAGCTTATTGCTCATCATTTCTTGGTTTTGATAGTGATTACTCTCTGGTTTACTAGTAACTTCAATAATGTCTTTTTGTGCATTTACATAGGGGGACTTGATTTGTGGTTCCTGCCCTTGCATTTTTCTGGTGAGAGCAATTTGGAGGAATTCATGTATTTGCAAATAGATCAGCCTAATGACTATTACAAAAATTCAGTGAAATATTTGCAACTAGCTCTCAACTCAGAACCTTCTGCTTCGGCAACATTAATTCCATTGGTACAGGTATAGATCATACATTTCAAGTAATTTTGATATAGCTACTAAACATCATTTTGTATTTCGTTCATGTTTGTTAAACTGAAAATCAGGTTCATAACTTTTGAAGCAATAATTTATTACATTACCTCCTGTCCTTGCTCAAAAGTACTTTGTCTTAAGCTTTGTCCATAGTTAAATGTGGATAAATCATATTTATACCTTAAACAGGTGAAAAAACTGCTCCATTCCAGACTATTCAAATGTAGTTTCAAGGAGTGAATTTAATCCAAATTTGTTTATGATTTAATTAGCTTTCTTTTGGTCATTGGAAAGTCTGATTCTATCATATGTATATGATGAGTTGAATTATGGACGTTAATTTGCTTGGACGGACCTAGTTATGGTTTTATGGCATGGGGAGATAACCTTCGTTGAAATTTTTTTATGTGAATTGAAATGTGATGTAATTATGTGCTGAACAAATAGTATTCTGAAAAATCAAATAGCGATAAAGTTGTGATACATTGTATCTCTGTTTTAAACTTTATTTAAGCTGTAATATTATCTTTGCTTGAAGTAATATTTGTCTTGGGTGGGTTCTGAAATTGTGTGAGGTTGATATATGTTGATGGGATATGAATAAATAACATAATATATTGTGTTGTGTGTAACGATGCATGAATATAACCATTACGAGTATGATAGTTATAGTATAAAGGTGTAAAGAACCTGTATGCATTTCATTTCTGGTATGTTCTGTTCAAATATGTTAGTTTAAATCTATTTATGTTGGACGTGAACTGTGATATTTGAATGGAATTATAGTTTATGAAATGTTGTTTGATGGTAGGAACACTATATAATATCTAAATCATGAATAGAAGATTGTGTTTGATAGAAATTTCGTGGTGCAATGATACAGACTTTTCCATTCAGTTCTTAAATAATTGGATTAAGTCTAAACCTAATTGCATGAGTAATGGTTTGTTATGCTTCTTTATATGGATAGATAATGAATGCTATGAATGTCTAAGACCTTAATGAATTTGAAAGTGGTATGTGATATGATGGGGTATAAATGGTTAAAGTAGAGGGTTGAATTGAAGTTCATTTTTGGAGATAGCCACATTAGGATAAAACTGTTTTATAGTGGGTAATAAAAGTAATTAGATACACTGGTTATAGTTGTTCAAACCTTGTTGTATCAGTTTTGGAAGTTTTGAAAATGTTATATTTTGTTGTGGACCAATCTGAATATACTGGTTACATTTTGTACTCAATCTTCCTGTTGATGGTTGCATCTTAATTAAATATAAATAGTAAAGTGGTAGAAAGAAGGAATACAAATGTCCTATGTATTTTGAACTTGAGCCTAGTCTAAATGGATATTTCAGTTGTAAATGGATCTATTTTAGGGCATGGGTGGTTGCAAACGGGTATCAGTTAACTGAATTATTGTAGTTTGACTGAACTAAAAAATAGTTCGGTTCATATTTTTTTAAATCTGAACTATTTTTTAATTCACTTCAGTTTATTTGAACTATTTTATAATTAACTATAATCTTTTATAGTTATAGGCAGTAGAGTATATTTGTCCACCCCTACTTACATATAAATTCCAATAGCAGAAAAAAAAAAAAAAAACTCCCCCATAAGAGTGCTCTTGACGATGTTGATGGACTTAAGACTAGTTGCTGGATCTTGCTGTATAGAAAACCAAAATAACTTAACTGAAATGAAAACAACTAATGAAAGACCGAGTTATAGCGGTTTTGTTTTGTCTGCCGTACACCACTTTCTGCATTAAAGCAAGCGCAAACCTCAGTCCTAAACTTCAGGGTCATACCTGCTTTATAAATGTTTTGTATAGTATAATAGAAATTGAGGTTGAAGAGGATATGGTATAAGATTTACTAAATTTTGAAATCGATATATAACTTAATTAGATTTTAAAATCCGAGATTTTAAAATTATATATATATATATATATATATATATATATATATATATATATATATATATATATATATNAAGTTTGTTAATGTGCGGATGCTTGTTTTTCAGTTGGTAGGTTTTAACAAGTTTTAAGATCAATGACGCTTAAATAATTTTCACCTTTCTCCTTTCTCTCAATCCTTTTCTATTTCATCTCTCTCACTCCAACATTTTCTTCTTTGTCATCTTTACTGTTGTTCCAATTGAAAAAATAAAATAAAATCAGAGACCCTTGCTTAACTCTAATTTACCTTTCTCACTTATCCAATTTGTTTCTCTCTCATCTCCATACTCTCCTTCAGCCATACACAACAACCCGCGACACCGTAATTTGTTGCTCTTGCTCTGTTCGTTCATTTGGAGGATGTGTTATATATTTTTCCTTCTTATTATTATTAAATTTCATTTTTAAATTAAATCATGTAAATAAAACCTTCATAAATCAATTAAATTTTCATATATCATTTATAAATCTACATCATATCTCATTATATTTTTAAAGAACAAGATATTTTCCCTATTGTCCTTTTCCCTTTACACAAAGTGTTTCTTTTTCCTTTCTCTTTTGGTATGGTATACATTATATAAGATTACAACATAGAATTAAGAATTGTACTCCTAGGGAGCTCTTATATACCTATTTCTTTAATTTTCTTATATCCTTTTTTATCACTGAATCAACTTCTGCAGGCATTTAGAATAAATTTTAACCACTGTGCAAGATAAAAAACTGTAAGGTTTCTGATTTTTTTTTCAATTGGGCAACAATAGAGATGACAGAGAGAAAATGTTAGAGTGAGAGAGATGAAAGAGAAAGGATTGAGAGGAATGAGGGAGGTGAGTAAGGGTTTGGAGTTTTTTTTAGTTTTGAGAATGAAAATTATTTAAATACCCTTCACCTTAAAACTTAGGATCCATGATATATGATGGTATTTTTGTCTACTATAATCCGATACACATTGTTAAAACGTACCAACTGAAAAACAAGCGTAAGCCCGTTAACAAAACCCATATATATATATATATATATATATATATATATCAATTTTTTAATTTTAATTACTTTTATTTATTGTATTTTATTGTTTTGGGTTTGAAGTTTTTGTTTTTTTCATAATTATTAATTTAATTTGTTATTTAGAGAAAATATAAATAAAAAACTTTAAAAGATGGTTAGCAAAAAAAATGAAAAAGAAAAAAAATAAAATAATATCAAATTTTGAAATCTAATAGAATTATTTTAAATTGAATTTCAAAATTTAGTTTTTTAAATTAAATTTTAAAATCTAATACATACAAAATATGATAAATAAATATAAAATTTAAAGAAAATAAATATAAAACTTCTAACTCAAAGATGAACAAGATGAAAAAATAAATCAAGGGAGCAATTCACCCTGAGGCTGAGGAATAAATGTCCAATGAAAAAGAATGAAATAAACAAGAGATCAATGGACCCAAAAGGAGGAAGAAATGCAAATGGAAACTGCTAAAACTTACTTACAATTTTTGCCAGGAAATACAAGTATCATATCATTATTGTCTGAGTCGTTACCAAAACTAACCATCCATTTTATTAAATTTATCAAAGAGAATATTCATTAGAAAGATAAAATATTAATTAATTAAATTTATCAAAGAGAATATTCGTTAAAAAGATAAAATATTAATTGATAGAGATATGCACAAATTTCTTCTAATTTTTCCTTTGTATGTATGTAGCTTTTGCTTCCGCTGTAAACACACTAACTCTTAATTAATTCATTCTTTCACATGTTTTGCTTTTATATGGAGCTCTTGATTTCTCTCTTTTCTCAAAGACTCACATGGTATCAGAATAAAGAAAATAATTAGGGTTCTTCATTTACCTCCTTTCTTCATTTTCTGCTTTGTTCTCTTTTCATGGCTTCCTCATCCTCCACCACCGATAATTAGGGTTCTCTGTTTTGTATCCATTTTCCTTTGTTCTCTTCTCAAACACTCACAAGAAGGGAGCACATGTTTAGAGTTAATTTTCCTTTGACTGAAGTCCAGTTCTTTTAGGGTTAATTTTATGTTCTTTAGTGAGGAACGACTGCATCTTAATGTTTTGGGTCCCCCAAGATGGAGGTGGGGACCAACCATTGAGAGATTATAGTGTTAAGTGAAGTTCTGCCATGTCTGGTGCAAAAAACTGCATTGTAATCGATTACAAAGGGTTGTAAACGATTACGCCTGTCTGAATTGGATTCTGCATATCATGTTGAATTGACGGAGCCATCAGTGATCACGTGGGGGACCACTGGTGAATAGCAGTGTGTTTTGACCCAAGTCCAGTTCTTTTAGTTGTAATATTATGTTCTTTAGTGAGGAATGACTCCATCTTAATGTTTTGGGTCCCCCAAGTTGGAGGTGGGGACCTTCCATTGAGAGATTATTGTGTTAAGTGAAGTTCTGCCATGTCTGATGCGAAAAATTGCATTGTAATCGTTTACAAGGGGTTGTAATCGATTACGCGTGTCTGATTTGGATTCTGCACATCCTGTTGAACAAAAGGAGCCACCAGTGAAAACGTGGAGGACCACTGGTGAATAGCAGTCTGTTTTGAACGTTGTATGTGATTATCTAGTGTTTTACTGTCCATTAAGTACGACTTTATTTCACTACATAAGATTTTGTCAAATATAATACAGGAAACATTGGTTGTTCAATGTCATGGACCACTATACGTTGACGTTGTTCATTGGCTGTGTTCCCTTTCGGAACCCACACTCTCTCTTCATTCTCCACATAACCAAAGGAGGACACAGACTCATATCTTATTCTTTGTTCATTGTCATGGACCACTGTATGTTGACGCCATTGCAACTGCACATATTTCATACAAATAAATCAATGGCGGTGGATTAGGGTTCAAAAACACAAAAACAATAAAGACAACAAAAATAGACTAGTGTTCGAGAAGCGAGACAATGAGAAAGAGAGCGACAACGTGAAAGACACCCAAACCCAAAACGAAACAAAGCCACAACACTAAACAAACCCAAAACGAGAAAAGAACTTAAGTGAAAACGCGGAAGACGCCCTAACCCAAAACGAAACAGAGCAACAACGCCAAACAAACCCAAAACGAGAAAGAGAGCTTACCGATACACAATGATTGCGAAAGACCTCTTTTGGTTGCCTTTGGATGAGACGACGCGTTAGGGAGCAATGTGAGAGATGAAGCGAATGGAGAAAGGAGGAGGCGAATGGAGAGAGGAGGCGACAGACCCGAGGAGGCCAATGGAGAGAGGAGGCGACAGACCCGAGCCAAATTGAACGAAGGATAAAAATGAAACCACGAAAATTAAATTTCATACATTTCGTTTTCCAAAATTACTTTCCGGATCATTTAAAAAAGAGTTGAGCTTCTTCACCCAAACAACCAACCGAACGAGGTCATGTGGCGTGTGTCAAAAGTGTGTTAAATGAAGGGTGTCAATGAAACATTTTCCTATTTATATACATCCAAAATATTTGTTGACATGTAGAGAGAGAAAAAAAAGCGTTAAAATATATGAAAACTACTCAGCAAATTTACTCTTTATAATATTTTTTTTTTTAATTTTAATGGTTATTTTATTTGATTTTTTAATTTTATTTTTTAAATAAATAAAATACATATTTATAATAAAAAATTTATTAAAAAAATAAAATTGATTTATAATAAAATCGGGAAAGTTATTTATATTTATTTGGTTTAATTGTTTGGTCCTTATATTAAGTGATTTTTTTAGTATCAGTTTTAAAGGTGTAGATTTAGTTTTAAAATTGTAAAAATTGTATGAATGAACTCTTATCTCTTAAGTTGATAGCAACTATGTCTGCCCCCAACGTGATGAATCAGTCAATACTTTTTCTCCTCTTTCCTTTGTGTCCAGTTTTTTTTTTTCTCTTCCATGTTAACGGTTTCGAATTTAATTTTTTTCTCTTTTTTCTAACAGTCAAATCCACTAATTTTTATTATTATCACGGAAATTGATAATATAAATCTTTTATTCAAACCAGAATGAATATGAATTTCATATTTAATTGACAAATATAAGAGAATACAATTAATAAAGTAAATAATAAAATAAATATATATATATATATATATATATATATATATTATATATATATATATATATATATATATTATAATTGATATACTTGTATTATATTTAAAGTTGTCTTATATTCAAAATAAGAAGATAATATAAAAATTTATTTGATATAATATAATAAATTCATTTAATAAATTCTTATAGATGACTTTAATTTTTTTATTTTTTATATTTTTATGCTTGAAGTTAAGTGTTACATTTTAATTCCAAAAAATAATATAACTATATTAATTATTTTAATTTTCATAAGTGATATACTAATTATTAAAAATAAAAACTGCTTATATTTAACATTATAAAAAGTACTCAAAAATTACATTTTAGTTTTATTAAAAAATTCAAAATAACAGCTATATTTAAAATTTGTTAATAACAGTTATGATAAAATAAAAATATTAATTGTTTAAAATAAGGACTTTTTACATACAAATATATTAAATATTATCTTATCATGTCAACAAGATTAATAATGAAAATAAATTTTTTAAATATGAATTTATTATTGTTCAAAATCAACTCTGCCAAGCTTGACCTCAAAATATAATAATTAACTTAGGTTTTTTAAATAATGGTATTCGTATTGTTTTTTTTAATACTTCTATTTAATTCTTAATTTAATCTAATAAATAATGATAATTAAAACAAAATTAAAAATGATAAACAAAAGTGTATTTGAAGATAAAGAATAGTAATAAAAACAATTTAAATAGATTGTAAGTTATAAACTAATTGAAGTAGTATAAATTTAATTAAAATTTATGAAAAAATTAAATGGTTTAATCATTTAGAACATCCCTATTTATGTAGGGTTTTCTCAATTAGGTCATCCTTTTTTAAAATGTCTCAATTAAGTCCCTGAATATGAAAAATTGTATCAATTAAGGACTTGTCGTTAAATTATGTGAACAGGTTAAAATTCAGTATAAGTGGCAGAATGACATCACTAACATGACAATGAATAGTCAACTGAGTTAGATTTGTTTGATTTTCAAATTAAATTTTATTCAAATAACACAAATGAAAAGCATGTTTAAATAAAAATCAATTGAAAACGGAACGCTACAAACAATTTGGGAAATTTTGGGAAAAGCTTGGCTTCTATTGAAACATCAAAGACTCTCTTACGACTCATCCGACACAATAGAATACGTACATCAATCAAACAGAAAAATAAGCCCCACGGTTTATCATCTCCATTGCTAACATCAAGTCAGAACAGAGAAACAGAGGGAGATAATCGTCCAGATACAATGATAAAAAAAAAAAAAAGAGGAAGAAGAATAATGGGACAAGCATCCACCTTCTCCCCTCTGGTCACCATTTTCCTGGTGGCACCCAAACTCCATGCAAAACCGATTCTGGGTTCTCTTCATATCTCTATTTTCATTTTGCTTTCCAATAACCATTGCCAAAGCCTCAACAATACATATTAAAACTCGTGGACCTGAAACCACTTTCTCCTCCATTAATTAACTCTCACCTATAACCCAGCTTCAGTCCCTTCAACCAATTTCGATATTATCGCTCTCCTCCACTTGATACCGAAAACACAATCCACGAAACCTAAAAGCCAAGCTGCTTCCTCCCATTTATCTCGCTGACGCAAAGGAATTTGCAAGACAGTCCATTCAAGCCATTTTATCGTTGCAGAAAACATTGAAAGATTGGGATAATGGGTTAGATTGCCTTAACGAAAGCACCTTTGGTTGAAGATATTCAAACGAAAACCAAATGGTAAAGGTGGTGGCACAATAAAAGCTGAAATTATAGTAGTAGCAGAATCGGTTTGGTGGCATCGGCGACGATAATGGCCGGCGTCGTTCACGAATGAGAGGGTTTCTCTCACGCGAAGAAGAGAAGGAGAAGAGGAGCCTGGTGTCGTGGCCGGTGATGGCTTCGGCGACGAGCGGCGTCACTGGCGACGCTGCGGACCGCAGATAGTGGCGGCCGTTCGGCGGTGGCGCGTGTGCGTGAACGGCGAAGGTCCCTCCACTTGCTGCTTCGTTTTCGTTTCCAAAGAGACCCCAGGTCTTAGGGTTGTTGAGCAAGAATGGAATGAAATTGGGTAAAACCCTAATTTTCTAATTTGGGAAAAAAAGGGCTTTGGGCCTTGAAATTGTCTTATTTGAATAAAATTTAATTTAAAAATCACACAAATCCAACTCAGTTGACCATATACTGTCATTCATTGTCACGTCAGTGATGTCACTCTACCATGCAAATTCATGCAAATTGAATTTTAACGCCGTTCACTCAATTTAACGGCAAGTCCTTAATTTCATATTCAGGGACTTAATTGAGACATTTTAAAAAAAAGGACCTAATTGAGAAAACCCTACATAAATAGAGATGTTCTAAATGATTAAACCAAATTAAATTTTTTTTTTTTTTGAATGACTTTAGAATTTATCAATTAAGAAGTTGACGTACAGGAAAAAAAAATATGAATGAGAAAATAAAGAAAGAGCATAGTTTATTGGTAGAAAGTTTAGCTAATTAATTATTGATTAGAGATAAGCCAAGCAGTAGGTAGTGGGGAAAATTGAAGAACATGAAAGTTAATATAATAAAAAAAATTAGTGGATTTGACGCACCTTTATAAGGCGGCGTACAACCTTTACTTTACAAGGGGGACTTTACAAGGGGACCAGAGAAACCCAAGAAAATAGAAGAAATACAAGTAATTAAGTCTATTTATTTTTATAATTATAATTTTATTATAAAAGAAATCCTCAAAGGTATCTAAGCAATTCTTCCTGTTGCTTTTACTGAGCTTCCTTGTTGCTTTTACTGAGCTTCCCTCTTGTATCAGCAAACCATCACCCATTAATACAACACCAACATTTTTTGATTCCAAATTCAAAGCAATGCCTATAGAACATTAGGTAAAACATTTATTAAAAGGTATATGTGGTATCCTCTTTGTCCATCTATCTTTCTGATTTGATTCCACCTTTGATTGAACATTTCTAAGACTGACTTCATCTCCAACGGGCTTATATATAATTAATTTACCTTCTCTTCATTATAAAGAATATAACCTACCTATTTTAAGTTTGTTATTTAGAGAGAAGTTATCTCTAAACTGTGATGGATTTCTTCAGCATGAAAAGCATGAAGACAACTTACCTTAGTCTGATAACATTTCTGTTAAGTTGTATTGGAATCAAGTATGGAATCTCCAATATCAATCCTTTCCATGATTCAACCCTTTCTCTTCTCGTCACTGCTGTTATTTCCCATCTTATTGCAACAGCAGCTGACATGGCCCATCCAAACACCATCATTATATTTTATTTGTCAGGGATAGTTGCATGTGAAACACTACTGTGGATTCTCATTGCTCAGCTTTCCTGGTTCTCTCTAGTTAACTTCTTTGTTTTACTAATACTCAAAATCTTGTTCTCTCACTTTCTCAGTCAGCTGCTCCTTCCCTACTTCAACTGCATCACTCAGTTGCTGCCTGGAACACCTCCAAACGGTTCTGACATGCCAAATACAGAAACACAACCTTAGGACTCCCAGGTGTGGCATCTCAGATATATCCCGGTTCATCAATATGTAGTTTTTTTAGTTGTGTCCTGCCTTTATGCTTATGTTCATATCATGTACTCTTAATTTTCTCTCTTTGTGGCTGTAATGCTATCCTTTTATGTCTGTTGGAGTCCGATTTAAGTTTCTAATAATTACTGGTTAGATTAATCCCCAAACCATCGTGTTATTATCTGTAAATTATACCAAGCTATTTCACTTTTACTTTCATTTTCTGTACAAGTTGGAGTAATTAACACTCTTCATGGACAAAGTGGGATAAGTAATTCACAATTGTATTCTACAAATTCTGTGTAACTAGTTGGTTGATCAATTTAAGTTTTCTTCCTAGTGTTGCAAAAGATTCAATTCAGAAAAAGCCTAGCTCCATTGCAAACATGCTTTAAGCAGGATATATATTGGGTAAAACTTTCTGAATAGGGCAATACATACAGATGAATCCCAATAGCAGAAAAAAAGGCTTCCCCATAAGAGTGCTCTTGACGACGTTGATGGACTTAGACTAATTGTTGGATCTTGCTGCATAGAAAACCAAAATAAATTAACTGAACTGAAAACAACTAATGAAAGACCAAGTTATAGCCGTTTTGTCTGCTGTGACTGATTTTCATTTCTTAACATACACACTTTCTGCAATAAACCAAGGGCAAACCTCAGTCCTAAACATTACGTCACTTTCTGCAATAAATAACTATTATAAATCCTTTTGATTATACATTACGTCACTTTTTGGAGTTCCACGCAGCAACTCGACGATGCAGTTGAAGTAGGGAAGGAAGAGCCGAGTGAGGAAGTGAGAGAACAAAAATTTAACTATTAGTAAAACAAGGAGACGTGTTCCCGTGTTCGTTTGGAATTCGGAAAAAGAAGGATTTGCGTTGACCGTTTTAAGGGATTTAAAAGTGAGCTAATGTTCCTTTGTTCGTTTAAAATAATATTGTGTTCGTTTTGAGGCCTTCAAAAGTGAGGTAATGTTCCTGTGTTCGTTTAACATAATGTGTTCGTTTTGAGGCATTCAAAAATGACGTGAGGCGAATTCATGTTTAAACGATAAATCATCATTTAAATATTAAACGAACACATTTGAATATTTAAGCAATAACGCTTGAATAGTGCCTGTTTTGTCTTATCAAGAACTGAGATTTCAACTGTTCCTAATGGTCTACCATTTAGATGAAATTAATTTCCATATATAGTTAGCATCATTAAACACTTTTGTGTATGGTGTTTGAGTATTTGATCATAAGGGTTTTTCTTCTTGAGACTTCATGTCTTAAATCAAGATGCTTCTGGACTACTATTTGAGGCATATGACATTAGTGCAAAAAGGAGTTTAGACGTATGTTATTTTGAACTTTTAATATCACTTCTACAACTGATGTCTATATAGGTGACGTTAATGGGACGTCGAAATTCCAAATAACCGACATTTATTTAGACGTCAGTTCATGTCGTTCCCGACGTCTAAGGCTACTATATGGACGTCGGACTAGGCCTCAACCGACGTCTAATGGCACTATATAAACGTCGACCTATGCCTTAACCGACGTCTACGGGAATATATAGAGGTCGAACATGTCATTAACTGACGTTTATGGTCACTATAGACGTCCGACATAACACTAACCGACGTGTAAGATAGTCATTGTGTTTTAGTGCAGTTTTGATCCTGTCTTTCGATAGAATAGTAGCACACTCTCCCTTCGCTAGCTTCCCCACAGAAAAAGCTTGCGTCTTTTGCATCTCTTATGACATTTCAACCCAAAACTGAACCTGGGTCCATGCCTAGTTTCCATTCAACTACAAAAGGAAAAAATTACGGTGACATGAGAACCAGGCAACGACCCAAGTTCCATTTTGGGTCGAAACACCATAATGGGAGAATGAGAGAATGTGGTACTATGTTACCCAAAGAGAGGATCAAAACTGCACTAAAACACATTTTAATCGGTTATTTGATGATAACCGATCAAGACACGAATTTAATCGGACTAAAACAAAGTTTAAACGGTTGGAATGAAAAAAAACGCAACTGCAATGCAATACCGCGAGAAAGAGAAAAGGAGAGGAGGAGGAAGATTGTGCGCGTAACTGCGAGAGAGAGAAAATGAGAGGAGGAAGAAGATGATGTGCCCGTAACTGTGAGTTCGCGGATTATTTAACATGAATTTATGCGTCGGTCATCATACCAACCGACGTTAGCTACCTCACTAATCTAACGTCCAAGAGACTTTTCACCTGCTTTTTTTAGGCCATTTAGACCTCGGATGCAAGGGGAGTTGACATCTAAAGCGTTGAACGAAGTGACTTTTCAGTAACCGGTCAGTCCAGTAGATGACGAGGACCTGGGGGCTGATAACGGTAATTCTTACCATTATCTATGGTACAATTTTCATGCCAAATCAACACTGCTGAAGCTTTAAACACGCTTGATCCTCTTCTTTTATCCAATTCTGTGAATAAAACTTAGCTTAGGTTATACGTTAGTTTTCATCTCTTTTCCTCAAATTTTGTAGGAACATTGCTTATTTTGGATAGACATTGAAGTTCTTGAAGGTGGAGATCCAAGGATGGCCTAGAAGCTGAAATTTTGAAGTTGTTCTCTGCACCAGTCACGCTCAGGCGCCCCTGGGGGGGCGCCCAGGCGCCATCAACTCGCTGTTTTCACCAATTGCCCACGCTCAGGCGCCCCTGGGGGG